>NC_054536.1:43791969-44034469 GCF_017654505.1 Polyodon spathula | reverse complement strand
AACACAAACACACACACACACACACACACACACACACACACACACACACAAGGTATAATGTCTGTGCCGATATCTTTTGAAAACATGTCCCGGCAGCCCCATAAGCATTGTACTTTTTAACTGTTAGACAAAATATTTACAAAATACTTAAAAACTGCTGCTACAATCATGATTAATCATGCGGATCTTCCGCATCCAGCACTCAAAGAATATCACAGATATTTGCAGAGCTTTTTGAGATGTTATAGTAATAAAATAATGACTTATATTGCATTATTGAGGAGTTTGGTGATACAACGAGTGATCAGGAAATGATTTGTCAGTATGCACGACTGTGAAGTGGTATGTGATAAATACAGCGAACAAGGGTGGGGCGGGGCTGGAGACGCAGTACTGAGTGTCCTGTTGATATGCAGTGCTTTTTAAACCGGTTTTACTTTGAATAAAATTACTTTTAAACAGTTCGTGTAAAATAAGCAGCGCATGTGAAAATAAATTGGACCTGATGTGCATGGGCTAAAGGGTTAAATGCCAGTAGCTCTTTGTTCTTTGTTTTAATTGGATCTGAAACATGTTTGCATGTACATAACTGCAATACATTTCACAATGGCTACATTTGCAACAGCTTCTGGCACCCAGAATAGAATGTTCTTTTTCTTTTTCACCATACCGTCATCTTACTATAGTTGTCTAGATTTTTTAAATTGTTGTGTTTTAACCTTTTACCTAAAAATAAGGAGTATAGTGCAATCTACTGAACATTTTACATATAGGAACACGGGATTATGTCAGAGGGTGAGTTAGATAAAATTGCTGCCTTGCAGTAAGTTTCCGTACTACTTGGAGTTTACTTGTTTTTCTTTTAATAAAGTGTTCATCGAATTACTATTTTATGGAAATACACCACAAAAATGCATCAAATTCAGGGGACAAATTGAAGCATTGCCATCTTACTGAGACAGAAATACACTGCATTATCTTCTTTAATCCATTGTAAATCTTGTGTTAAGAATTGCTTATCGCACTACATCAAAACAAATAACAAAAGGGCAAATGAAGCTCAGTTAAAAACAAAACTGACTACGAGGTGAAAAGACACAGAGCCACATCAGTGCTTTCCCACCATTATCAAATGTACATTGTTACCAATTTCCAAATCTTTCTCTAAAGAATCTCAAAACAGTTTAATCTGTTTTTAATGTACATTGTATATATACAAATTACAAATCCAATATACATACCTTCAGACTGTGGCTGATAAATGACAGAACTCTCAGCGCCTCTCTATTTAGATCACTCGGTAAACCCTTAGCTTATGGTCCTTAAGATCATAGCATCAAATCCCACTGCTGAATAACACTCTAATTCAAAATACTTCTCTTATTATTAGTTATAGTCTTTTTTTGAAACTGTATTGATTTTAAATTAAAATTTTTGCATCTTTTAGTAGACACTTTTTTTTTTTTTTAATTGAAGTTCATGTTACAGTGTCGCTATTCTGTGAGTCCCAATGATGAGCAACAAAAAATGCACATATTAATATACGTTGTTTAAAAAATAAATAAACAATTTAATTACTAGTAGCTATAGCATGCTGGCACAACTTCAGCACAGCACACGAAGGAATCCCTTTTGTACTCTGAGGGAATCTTATTAGAACATTTAACAAATAAGGACATTTAACTACCCTTGTTATTACATCTGCTGTAAACCCAGATGGCCACTATTAACTAAGTTAAATCAGAATGCTTCTGTAATTTTATTCTAAAATGTTAAAGTTGTTGTAAACACCCTTTTTAATGCAATGTATGTTTGATTACTGGTATGTTCTTATGATGCATGCTGTATTCATGGAACAGGAGCAAGGGCTGCGAGGAGTAAGCCCTGGGACTTGAAATAGAAACAAAGTGCTTGTGACTTTAGGAAAATGACATGCTTTCCTCTTAGCTCATGGCGGTGAGACCAAACCAGTCAGCCCCCAAGGCTGAGAAGCAAGTGTTATTTCCCCCAAGGGGACAATCAAGAGAAGGATAGAGGATGCATTTGAGAAAACTAGGAATTTTGAAAAAAAAGTAAATTAACATGTTAATGGGACCAGAGAGAACAATGGCATAGATGAAAGCAAGTTGTTAGTAAATAATACAGGGTTTCCCCCTGACTCAGGGAAAGCATGTATGCTGGTCCCAATGGGAACAAGTGATATAAAAATTGAGATTTGAGAAAAATGCACAGTTGCCCCCTGGCTCAGGAGATACCGCCCTATGAGACCGAACCGATCGGCCTCCAAGGCTGGGCAGCATGTATGCAGCCCCCAGGGGGAACCTGGAATGATAGAGAGATTGTCAAGGTAGATTTGGCCGGGGGTCCCCTCTTGCTCTCGGAGAACCATCCTCTCGGAGGTTGAGGTCAGCTTGGCTGGGTCTAAGATTGGGAAGTGGTCATCACTTACCCCCAAATCTGCGCCGCCAAAGCAAAATATAAATAAGGGTTAATAAAGAAACACAGGCTCATTAATGGCAAGCAATACTAGAGGATTTTATTTTTATTTTTATTTAATTATTAAGAAATAATCTCACCCTCTCAGCAGAGAGGAAAACCCTCCTTTGATTGGGAGGAAACCTCTGGTTTCCATGGAGGGCATACTACCAATATTCTTTTGGGCTGAATAAATATCAGGAAGAGAAGCACAAATGTAAGATTCCATGGTGGTGGAAGATCAGCACCTCATTAATTTATTTCTTTTTTTGATAAGGAATGTTTTTGTTAACATTAACTTTCGCTGCTTAGGTTGCCGCACCTATATGAAAGGAATGAGAGGAATAGAATTGAGAAGACAGACTAGCTTCAGAAATGAGAGGAAAGATGAATAGAAAAACAATTTTTTGTTATGATATCACGGCTAGCATTGATGAACAGATGATCAGAAGAGTTGGAGGAGTTGTGGCAGGAAAGATAGCAGGATAGAGAGGAATAAGGACAAAGAGGAGAGTTGAGCTTACAGAGGTGCACCAATTGGCCCTAAGAGGAGAAAGAGGAGATTGAGTGAATCAGGGACTAGAGAGAGGTGGCAGGAATGAAGGCCCAGCGGTAGAAAACTGAAAGGAGAGGGGACAACGAATTCGGAACAGCGGAGAAATTCCAAGGAAGGCAGAAAGACAAAGAGATTCCATGATTATGTCATCAAAAGGAGAAAAACCGCCTCATCGGAGGATTGAGATTGGATGCAAGAGAATATCAGTGGTGATGGGGAGACGGAAAGAAAGAAGATGAGGGGCACTGTTCGTCATCCCCTTAAGTAGAAGGCGAACAGCAGGGACAGTGGTGTTGAATGCCAACTATATCATATTTGAGAGTTCCCAGGGAAAGGTGCTGCTTGTCTTTTGCATGAATGAGAAAAGATAGAATGACATCCGTGATTTTGTGGTTGTTCCACCCTGTTTTTCATTGTTTATTGCCTACACGTTATTTTTTAGTCAAAACCTTTCCTTATGACTAAATAAAAAATCTATATTTGTGTTATTTATTTACGTATTTTGTCAGTGTTCATTACATACATTCAAACATATAGCTTTCAGCTTGTTTGTACGCTGTACTTGTAATAATCAAGTGCATGCAGAAGACAGGAAAAAAAAATGTGAAAAAAACTCCATTAAAACCGGCAGTGCATTTTAGAACTCACTACTCAAAGGGTTAATTGTGGAAACAGAATTGTGGTCAGGATGATTTTGGAGAGCCATGGATAGAACAGGGATGTTGATGGGAGTAGATGTGATGAGGGTTGATTCGTGATGAAGTGGGCAGATGGAAAGGGACTGGGCATCACCACAGAGACTGCACACATGGAGAAAATGGCACCAGAGAATTTGATGTGTCTGTCATGTGAATCTTTGAGAGCTGAACAATAGAGAAGGTTAGGACTTCTTTTTTGGAAAGGGGTTACTTTTATGTATTTTCACTTTAATTTACTTAAGAGTGCCTACTGTATTATCGCTTTAATCCCAGATACCAGGAACATATCCTGGATGATAATAAATTAATAATGTACTGGTGTTTGTTGAACACTACTGTACAGTATGTGAGGATACTATAATCAGTTGGGCACGCTACTGAAAAAAAGCAACTCATTACTCATTACTGGTTCCTTCAGAAAAAAATAATACAATGTATTTACTTATTACTTCATAAAAAAGCAGCTAGTTATATTAGTCATTATATATCACTTGTTATATTTCTTTCTCTTGTTTTGTCCTGCGAAACAGTTGTTGTAACTATTGTTTACTTTTGAACTATTGTATACATCTGGTAATTTATTTATTAAATGTGCCAACAGGTTTTTACAATTTTTATTGTATAAATAGATTTCATTTTTGGCATATAACCAATGTTCTGTATATTTCCTGACTTTCAGTAATTTTGCATTATGAAGGAGAATATCAAATAAATGTTTGAATTCAATAAAACCATAAATAGCAAATTAACAACAACAATAACAGCAAGAGAAAGTCTATAGAAAAACTAACTATATGGTTATAAAGCAGTAAACGTAAAAATGATAGGGTGATGCAGAAAATGTGGCCACCATTGTGAAGAAAAAAACAAACATAAATAAATAAAAGTGGTACGTACAGTCAAGTAATCCTCTCGATCTTGTCCTATTACATGGTGATAGACCTGTTTCCTGTATTTTTGAAGTGTATCATCAAAATTGGAATGTATAGATACACATTTCTTTGTTCCTAGTGCCTAGCCTTATTTAATGACAAGGCTCAGAAAGACTGATTTGATTGCCCCACGGCTTATTATTGCTGTGAGACATCCTGGAAGAGAGATTGCATCATTGGTGGTGAGGGGCTGACATTAGAGCAGTCTGGCATGTTGGGGTTAAAAGAAAAGATTAATATTAATATGTAATATTAATATTCAGATAAAAAATTGAATGTGTTATATTACCTCGTTATTGACAAGTACTGTTTGTATTATTTTATTTTTCTGTTTTGTGTTTGTTTATTTATTTTCTTCCTTTCTCTACACCTGCCCAGGCAATGAAAATTAGCTCATAATTAAATCTAGATGCAATATATCTTATGACATGTCATGAATGCTAAAAATTGTACGTTGTACCTGTCAAACAAATACATAAATAGTAAAAATAAATAAATAAATAATTTGCTGGATCACAAAGATAAACTGATAATTTATGTTTTGCTGACAAGGCTGAAACTATTTTGTGTTGCCAACTGTGCTCAGGTGTGCTGCACAGTGTTAGGTTGTATTGCTTTCAGTGTTGTATGACTGCTTGTCTTGGGACATAATAAACATGAGCTATTGTATTAATTGATTTTGTCAGCAGGGATTCTATTGAGAATGACAGGCAGATTGAGTGGAATCCCATTTTAATAACCATGTGGCTCTCCACATGATTCACATATGGTTCTCCTTTTGTCACTTCCACTCTGCCAACGCCCTTTATTTCTGTTTTTTTTTTTTTTTTTTTTTGGTGAGGGCTTAACTTACAATCAATGATATGGGCATAAGAGATTATTTTAACAAAAGTATGTAAAGGATGTTTTTTTACAGTGCTCCCTTATTCCAACATTGTAGTTGAGAGCCAGAGACCATTCTATACGGTATGTGACTTACAGTGAGTGATGTTTGTGAGTGAAATGGTTTTATGTGGACAGTGAGGGTCAGGACCATATCAAGCTGCAACTCATTTTGTGTTACGTTGGGTCTATAGAAATAGAGCATTTTATTGTTGTTATTTTATTGTCAGGCTGTGAGGTCCAGTGGTTAAAGAACTGGGCTTTTCACCAGGAGGTACTTGGTTCAAATCCCAGCTCAGCCACTGACTCCTTGTGTGACTCTCAGCAAGTCACTTTGAGCCTCCTTGTGCTTTCCCCCCATTTGGGTGAGATGTTGTTGTGAGTGACTCTGCAGCTGATGCATAGTTCACACACTCTAGTCTTGTATCTTGTAATGTGCTTTGTGACGGTGGTCCACTACAAAAGGTGCTATGTAAAAATAAAGAGTATTATTATTATTATTAGTTAACAACAAACAGAGAAGTTAGGCTGATGTATGTATCTTAGGAAGTGCTGACAGCTGGACTAGTGGGGTATTTATACATACATTAACAGGGAACAGAGTACTGACGAGGTTAGATACTGCTGTCATTACACTGAACAGATACATGTGTATGTTTCAAATGGTACAGTATTTTATGTTAGATTTCGAAATGTCACATTGTCTTGAAGGATTTTGAAGGATTACACTGATATTTATTTGATACTGAGAGGGTTGCATTCAATCAAGTTGGTCAAACCAAATCTACCAGGTGGTTGTATGAATTTGTGCATACTGCTGATAAACTTTCTATGAAAATGTGTATAACTGACATGGCCCCAGGGGTTTAACACAAGTGTTTTACTTCAGTAGACCTCCCAATCCTACTTCAGGTGTAGTACTTCAGTAGTAGTATTGAAAATATATTGCTGGTCCATTAAATTGCAGACTATCTACTGTTAAGCCAGAAACAAATTATCTAATTGGAATGTTGTCACTATTATAGTGCATCATCAGTTACCAAATGAAGATTGCCTAAGATTGGAGGTGTTTTCATTCTTTAGCAAAATAAGTTAAGTATTTTCCCATTGGCATTGGTATGCTTGACATAACCTTTTCTGAAGGACTGAGTGTTTTTTAATCCAAGAAATCAATTTCACACACATTTTCAAGCTCCTTCAAAATATGAATGTGTTTTAGAGGCTCACATGTCAATTTGGTTTACCATTTTCACTTTATTTATTTATTTATTTATTTTGGTATGATCTGCATAGTATTAGTTGCTAATTGTTAACTCATTACAAAATCTTGGTGTTTATATTATAAAATCAAAATCGTTGTTTCCCCTTTTTTCTGTTGGTACGGTTTTTAAAATGTTAATCATTACTATTTTAATTCTCTGTAACTGAAATTCTGTACCAGATAGTGTGTTCTATAATGGTCTTTTAATGGTGGAAAGTTAAGACACAAAATGAAATGGCTAACATTAGAAAGCATTGGTAAGGTTAAACTTTTAGGGTTGTAATGATCAGTTGGTAAATGATGTAGCTTACAGCCAGTTACCATGAAACTGCACATTGATCACTGGTGATATCACAGCTTGACATCATTCTGATCCATTGAAACCTGTCCAACCTGATCTAACTTGAAAGACATATGCAATATGTAAATTACTTTATCTGGTTTCTTTTACTGCTGTCTACACTCCCTCAATGCATTCTTGTAAGCTTGCAATTGCACGCCATATTGTAAAACAAATACTCAGTGACTTCGTAACTTACAGCAACTTTGTAGAGCATGTAATATTGTGCGTAATATTTTTTAATCACTTTAAATAAATTATATCCTATATATACTGGATTTTAATCAGTGCATTGTAGACCTACATGTAGCTTAAAGCATGGTAAACAGCACAAAGCTTATTCATATATACAATTGTAAACTGTTACAGGGGTGCTGAAAATTTGCCAGATTTATTGAAGAAGCTAAACATGACAGAATTTAAATGGATCATTGTTCTCTGGTATTCTTACACCACAAAATCAAATCCAGCCCTATAAACAGGAAGGAAAACTGTTGTTGCCAAACCACTGGCAACAGCAGAGATTCACTGGTAGCGGTAGGAGGTTGTTCTGACATGCTTACATGCTGTTTTTTTAAGATTCAGCTGCATAGTTTAAACTCCTGCCAGCTACATTACATTTGAAAGGGTGAGTCTGGTAGTTTCTTGAAACCTGTCGACCAACTACAGTTAACAATTAGCTAGTACTCAAATAATTCAACAACCTTGCCTTCCAATGCAGTCTCAGACAGGTTGTTGAGTTTTAACACTGGCTGCTAGCTGTGCAATGGTGTTCCCAAAGTGGAACTGGGTTTTCAACAATTCTAAAAACAATTCTATATGAATTATTAAACATATTCCAGTTATGGATGTGCACGCTTTTTTAACATATTCATCATGTGTAAGAAGGTTTTGCACAATTCCTGGTTTTTGGACTTACTCATAAAATATAAATATAAAATACAATAAAAGAATTATAAAAATCATCAATAGAAGAAAATGGGACCCAGTGATAATATTTCTAATGCTAATTGGTAAAAAGGAAATAGATTTTAACCCCTTTCTGCACATCTGTTTATTGTAAGTCTATAAAAGATACATGCTTTGGGGAAATCAGCAGGGAAGGAACTGCGTATTATTTTCATTATACAATTAAAACACATATTTCAATATCAAGCCTTGTAACGTCACTAGTTAGTATTAATTACTTGGAATTGGCTAGTTTCTTATGTTCAGCCTGTACAGGACATTCATTGGATGATTTGTAGTTTGTTTAGCAGTAGCAGGCACTCAACACTGCACCCATCCCAGTGTGTGCAGCAGCTACTTTTATTAAAGCAAATATTTCCCCCTTTTACTACTTTTAAAACATGCCCATTCTCATGCATTTGGAATGTGCATCACTCATTTAAGGACATTTCAGTATCAATCTCACTCCTAAAAGAAAGGAAATGCCTGTGCATTTAAATATATTTCAAATTCATCTCCTAATTTTCAAATCTCACTCATTTAAATGTTCAGACCTTGGTATATCTGATTTATCCAAGTCTGTGGGGTTGGTTTGTAGTAGAACAGTGACGAGGTTACCTAACAGTTACCCCATTTCAACTGCCTGGCACTCCTGGCATAGCATAACAAGGTGTTTCTGAGCAGCTATCTAGTCAGATTTTGTAGCTCATACTCAATGTAGTCAAACTGGCTACAAAGGAAGTGTGCCATCATGTAGCCAGGAGGTATTTAGCTCTTTGTTGTGATGAAACATGGAAAAAGCTTTTTTTTTTTTCCTACACACCAGTAGCTGCATAGGTTATTAAGGCATTTCTTTACTATGTATTGTAGTACATATACTATGTATTTTTGTTTTACGTTACAGTTTGAAGCCTTTATTTATAAAAGTGAACACACAAACTGAAAGCTAAAAGAAAAATTGTATGTAGTGACATAATAAAAATAGCAATGAACGTTCTTTCAATTTCAGCATCCATTGCTCGGACTGATTTGTTCTAAACGCAGTGTTACCAACAGTTTCTTTAAAACAAAACACAGTATGATCCCACAGACCCCCAGTAGTGTCCTTTGACAAACAGCAAGAATTTCCAAGGTTGGCTAGGTTTGGAAAAAAGCACGGAAATGTTCTTTTGATTTCGGCGGCTAGCCGAGGGCAGCCGAAGCCTGTAGCGCCAGGTATTTGAACCGTGGCGAGTATTAGTCATTTCATTTATAGCCCTTAATGTTTTTGTTAAAGTCACTCGTTACCTAGCACTTGCTATTCAAACATGTTAACCACAAAACAAAAGAACCAGACTTGTTTGCACATGCAGTTATAGAGCTGAAGTACATAGAGTTGAAGTACAGTACTAGGGTGCATACCATGTTCTATTGTATCAGTTCTCACTGTGCGTTTTACCCTGAATCCCCTCTATTCCCCCAATATGATACAATTTAATTTACTGGAAGTAGTCAAAAAGATATGCAATGGTTTAACAAGTGCTCAGATAGTCCTATTAGTGACATTAAGCCCTTTTTTATTATTGTTACACTTCGATAAGTAAATGCTTACACTTCTAGTTTTAACAACCTATTTTTCTGGACCTGTTTTCTATGGGTTTTTTTTTTGTTTTGTTTTGTTTTGTTTTTTTGCTTTTAGGTTTTACAACCCAGTAGAGCTAAAAGTCAGCATTTTTGTGCATTTGGGAGGCCCCAAGAGGCCTTTTCTATAAATAACCTTTATTTTCTGGACAGAATTTTGGCTTTTCTGAAGCTTCTGTAAAGAGTTAAATTATAAATAGCATTTGGCAACATTTGGGGGCTAGATTATATCCTAGTGTATCAAATGCCATTATCAAATGTGGGTATCTTCTAGTGCCTCCTGTGCATGGTGAGGACTCTGAAGATTCTGAATTATTTGTGTACTGTCTATATATTCTCCCAATTGTTACTCTACTCCCTTCATATTCTTTTAAGTAACTGTAGGTATTAAAAAAAAGAAAAATGTGTAAATAAGTTTTTTTTTAATTATTTGAGAAGTTAATTTGGTAAAAGGGTTCAGCAAGTTAACTTACTTGTTTTTCAACTTGGAGCCCAGTAAAAGACATAAGCTAAGCAATGATGTTTGGTTAAATGGTAAATTAAGCCTCTGCACTTCACCATTGGCATTATCAGTTTGGGAAAGAGATCTAAATAGCAGACAGTCAGCAGGGTTTTGCTTTAGTATGGATTCCCATCTCCTTTTGATTGAACTTAGACTAAACAGTGCTTGAATATCTATCTTGGCCTGACTCTCAGAACTGTGTGACCTTGATAGTTTTAAGGAAAATGTGATCAATTTCTACAGTTAGTAAGATGGTAAAGCTAAGTGTACAGTGCAATGCAGCTGACCCAAGTTAAGATCCTGGAATTCTAGGTCATTACATTTATGAGTAAGTATTAGTAGACTGGCAGACATATACTCTTCACTTAGTCATTGAACGTTAGGAATGCTGTGTTTTCCTTGTGTATGTCTGGCTGTGTGAACATGTGCAAATGGCTGTGAAGTGATTGTTCATGCAAATGTTCCTGATGATTTTGCATGCTTTTTAGATATGGTTAGAGTGAGTCTTTTATACCCTGATTTATAGATAACTCTGCCAAAACAAATACACTGACAGACATTTTTGTGTAGTATACTTGTCCTTAATGGAAAGACACACCCCTAACTTCCAAAACATAAAAGCTTAAAAGAAGTGCTGATTTAGAATGGTCTGTGTTTTCTAATCCTGTCACTGCAAAAGCAGTGCCACCTACTTATTATTAAAATAGTATGTTTATGTGTATTCTATTAATATCATTCACTCAATCATACAGAATTGGTGGAGTAGGTGATAAATATGTACTAGTGGAGTGACTCTTTTAAATTCCCCTTTTAGGCACGTATTATAACGTTGTATATTTATACATGTGCATGAAGATGAAATCTCATGCTACTACCTTTCTTAGGTTTTTTTCTGACTGAATGTATTGTTCTTTTTTTGACAGTGTGTCAGGGGATCAGCAACAGATTGACTCGTTTGGGAACTCATGAAGACCATTACAACAATATTGTAAGGATGTACAGAAACTGTACAGTAGTACTGGAGAATCTGGAGATTACCTATGTAGAAGAAAACCGTGATCTGTCTTTCTTAAAGGTAAGCAACAGTTTGCAATGAAAGTTTCTGAACAATTAAAACCACCTATGCCATTGTATACCGTAGCTTTCTGTTCTATACCCAGGCTAATCTTATATTCTGACACCATAAGCGTAATTTACTAAGATCTTTATACTAAACAATGGGTTTCGTGTAGGTTTTTAAACTGTAGGTTTATGTTTTTTACAAAAATTTAGATTTAGATATTTATTTTGTATTATTATTATTATTATTATTATTATTATTATTATTATTATTATTATTATTATTATTATTATTATTTATTATTATTCATTTATTTTTGTTGTTTGTGATCCAGTATACTGGTAGTTTAACAAATTTCTCAGTAGATGCTAATCCACCTGGGACATCCCAAAACTTTGTTATATTTCGTAAGTTTTGCAGCAGTCTAATGTTAAGCCCTGTATTTGTCTGTCTGAACAAATTCCTGGAACCACCCACTTTTTTTCTTTTTCATGTTTTCCTTCTAAAACAAATCTTGCTCAATGAATTACGTGGCATTGTTGTGTGTTGTTCCCGCACTGAAGCAGGCAGATAGGCACGTGAGAGCCGGAATGGAGGCACGGAGACACAGAAGTGCAGTGAAACACTCCAGCATGGCATTCAGTATTTATTAACACACAAAACAAAAAAAACTAACAATAGTGTCATGTGACTCTACAAGAGGACGGTACAAGACTGTAAAATCACTAAAAATAAAACACAATACAATAAACGGCAGGCCTTGCAGCAGCCCCGAACCTAGTGATCGATGTTTTTATACTGATGTTCCGCTGAGACATGCCCACCTGCCTGCTGGAACAGCTGATTGCTTTCAGGTGCTGCTCCATGCAGACAGGTAAACAATTAAATCAATTTATTTACAACAATTAACCCAAAATATACAATAAACTACATATTCCCCATGTGCAGGTCTTCTGTCCTGCTACTATTAGGTTTAAGAGATTTTACTTCATCTCTAACTCAAGCCCAGTGGTATCAATAGCCTGCAGCAATAATACAGCCACTGGCAGTGAATTCCCAGCTATGCTAATTTAATACATTTTGGGTACAAATGTGACCTTTGTCCTTGGTAGGTACCCTTGATAGATGCTACTTATGCTAGTGTACAGGGTTTTGCATCTTATTGCTAAGGGACAGAAAAGTCTAAGCTTAAAGAAATCAGCTATCCTATCGCCAAACACGAAAATTACAAAAGTGTAAAGTATGAAAAAATATTTGTGCTTTGCAAAGGGCTTCGGTTTTTTATCTATTTATTGCAAAGCGATGCATTTTTTTGTTTGTAGTAGCTTCAGTATTATTTTTTTTTTTTTTTATAACCTTGCTTATAAAACAACTAAATTATAAAGCTGTATCATTTTGAGTGAAATGGCAATATTTTCAAAAACATTGAATAAATGGTGTCCTATAAAAAAATACAGAATGAAGAGGTCTTCAAACCCTACTTCCAGCAGAGCTCACAGCATTTTTTATAGTAGAAACTTGCGCCAGGTTACGTCACAAACAGGATTTTCACTGCTGAAGTCTTGTGAGCATAAGGTATGTCTTTTAGCATGAGAAGGTGATTTAACCACCCTTTAAAGTTGTATAATGTTTTAGACACGCCCTTCCTAGTGTGAGGAATGGCCGTGGTATGTGTGTGCTACTCCACATAAATGATGACAGTGGAGAGAGAATTTGGAGTTCCTAAACTGCGTGGAAACCCAGCCAATGTAGGCACCACTTTGTGTCCTTTAATTAACCTTACACGTTGTTTGTAAATTTTTATATTAACTAAACAAAAAATCTAGCAAATTGTAATTAGTTGAAAAGATTTTGGTAAATCTGGCAAATACAATAAACATGAATGATAATCAAACAGAGCTTGATCATCACCTTTCCTGATTTACTGAATAAAAATACAAAATACATGTTGATTGTTATCCACGTTTAAAAAAAACATGGTACTTCTATATAGGAGGGCGCTTAAACTTTTGTCCACTAACTGTAGGTCCTCCATAGTCCACAAAAAATATATATATTAAAAAAAGAAACAAACCTTCACATTGTTATGTAGTTAAATCAGGGTTAACAACCATGTCATTTTGTTTTTACTGACATACAGATTTACAGTGGCCTTTTTTTTTATTTTTTACTGACACTTTTTTTAAAAAGTTTTAAAAAATTTAAAAAAATTGAAACAACAAATAAAATACATTAGAAAATAGACTAGTTTTGTGTACTTGCATTTCTGTAGGTCTTATTTACTTCTTCTGGTCATACATGGACACATTTGCAGGCTGGATTGTTGGTCTGAAGCGGGTGCTGTTTTTAACAGCAGTATTGATAGTCAGAATTCCATTCAGAATGTCTGTTTTTACAAGGTTCACCTGAGAATACAACTTGTTCTAATTCTGCATTAATGTGTGGCAAAGCCAACATATTAATGGCAAACTTGGCAATTGTTGCAAAACAGGGCTGTATGCAAGTTGTAGACAAGAGCACAATTTTCTGCCATTAAATTTATGAATTACTGCATAAATTCCATCTAGGCTATCCAGCATATATCCAGTAATAAAAAAAGCATTGCAAGTTGGACGATGTCTCCCGAGCTCGCTGTGCTTTGTTTACTTACTTGGTTGAAGAACACAAATACTGATTCCAGCACATTATTTTCAACTGGTATTCTTCTTTTGATAGTTTTCTCTGCCATCACAAAAGGTGTAGGTATACGTCATTTTTTTTATTTATTTACATTTTGGTGTTAAAATGTGTGTTTTTTTTTACTGACTGGTCTTAATGGACAATTGGCAACCTTAAGTCAAGTGTAGTTTAACGTGGCTTACTTCTTTTCTCAATTGCCAATACAGCAAAGGCAGTGAGCTTTTCTTTACTGTTGATTGGAGCTGGTTTTTGACACTCTTTGTAAAGAAAATGCTCTTTCTCCAGGTATTCGGCGGCATGGGGCTTTCAGCACTAATTTGTAAAAATATTTCTAATGCCTCCCTGTGTCGCTTGCATTCTTCTTCTTCCTGTTTCCTGTGTTTATGCTTTGCTGCCCCTGAAAGAGGCAATCAAACTGACTGACACACAATTTGTGATTAACCTGCCCTGGATGCATAAAGCAGTGGTGCTGTATATATTTAAAAGGATAGAACATATATTTAAAAGGATAGAACATTTTAAATAAATACATAAATGACAGCTAATTAGTTAATTGAAAACTAATTGAAATAAGCAAATACAGAAATAGCGTCACAGTGGACCAGTCAGAAATAAGGTCAAAGGTAGTGGCTGTCAGACTGTCGCTGTATTGCTCATGCAGAGATTACAACATATAAAATGGACATCAATGAGAATTTAATTATTAAAGTTGAAAAATCTAATTTTCTTTATGATGCCAGCGTGGAAGGATGCCACATGACAATAAATAGCAGAACAATTGGAAATCTCTCTTTATTTAATCTTAATTATAGTTAAAGTGACAGGGAGCTCCATACACTGGTCTTGTATATCAATAAATTATGCTTCTTTGTTTTAATAATCTTGACTAATAATAATAATTACATTAGCTCACAAGCCGGTTGCATTCCCCGAACTGTTTCCTTTTTTTCTGTGTTTGGTGTACCCATACTCTATTTCTCTGTTTTATTTATTTTATTTCATCTCCATAAAAGGATGACCAGCTACAGTAGTCGTTTTTTTTTTTTTTTTTTTTTTTTTTATGTACTCGTGCTGTATTCACGTTATTCGCTTCAGATTTAGCTGACAAAATGAAGAAAAAAAATTGGTGAAAACACAGATTTATTTTTTTAGATTTAATTGCTGAAGGATAATGTTTTTTTTTCAGATTTATCTTTGTGAATCACCAATTAAAAAAAATAATAATAATAGATGTATTTGTTAGAAATGTTTGCTAAATGTTGACTTGCCAAGTGTAAAAAAAATATTTAAATTCACAGATTTATTTGTTAGAAACCCAGATTTAACATGTCAGCTAGATGTTCACTTGCTAAGTGTAAAAACTGATTTTAAATGTTGACTTTGTGATACGCTTACGTTTAGCTAAAGCTGGACTTTTTGTGGTTAAGAAAAAATATGTGATGTACATGAAATTGGGAAAAAAAAAAACCACCTGTTAAAATATAAAGTTAAGGCCTAACATTTTAATATGTGTGTGTGTGTGTGTGTGTGTGTGTGTGTGTGTGTGTGTGTGTGGGTGCATCAAAATGTATGCTAAAAAAAAGGGGGGCTGGCATTTAAAAAGTGCCCACACCACTGGCATAGTACAGCGGCAAATCAGAGACAAGGGGTGAAAACTTAAGGCTATGGCAGTGCTAGCTACAGTTCTGGCTAGAAGGCAACAATGATTGTGAAATATATTTAAAAAAAATGTAAATGTGTTATATGGATGAACAAAAAGAGCTCTAAAGAAAGTATTCCTTGCCTGTCTCCACAGACTATCCAAGAGGTTGGTGGATATGTGCTGATCGCACTCAACAATATAGCAAAACTCCCCCTGGAAAACCTGCAGATAATCAGAGGTCACACACTCTATGAAAACAAATATGCTCTGGCAGTTTTGTCTAACTATGATAAAAATTCTACTGTGGGGGTGACAGAACTGCCCTTAAGAAGCCTAACAGGTGAGTGTGTGACTTCATTTACTTGGCCATTCATACTGTAAATGTATAGTACTAAGTGTTAAAATTGTTCTACAGAGATGCATGCCCATTCCTTAATAATTTCCTCCTTCTTTCTTCTGAGAGTTTGGCTAGAATTCTGTTGTTCAGCCGGTTTACTGGAATGACTATTGGAAGCACATGCCCCTTTGCCTAAATGTATTTGCATATGCTAACAGTGACACCTGCTGGAGAAGGCTGCAGTGGTACCATTTAACCAAATGTTGCATTGATTGTCATGATGCTTATCTATCGTTCTCTTATTTTACTCTTTAGAGATTCTCAAAGGAGGAGTGAAATTCACCAACAACGTGTTGCTTTGTAACCTGGATACCATCCAGTGGAATGATATTGTAGACTTCAAAGCAAGCCCTGAAATGGTTCTTCCCTCAGTGAATAACAAGCCACATTGTGAGTGTCACAATAAACATAGCACAATATATCTCTGTTAATACTGAAACTTGTCTTTAAGTAGTAATCTCAGCACCCCTCCTTATCGTATCTGCAGCTACGATAACGGTTGAGTTTATGTTGTGTAAATTACCTTTATGAATCAAAATGAAACAATCACAGAGAATAGGATTACATATTCCAGATTGAGTTTGTATAAAAGGTTTCCCATCTAAGCCCTGATACCAAAGAAAAATGAAACTAATCTCTAAGTAACTACAGCAGACTAAACAAAGCAATAGCTCTGTAGAACATTGTTTACTCTAATTTAACACTAGTTTTGAACAAAGCTGTTGCTTTTAAACAGTGACGATTACAAAACATAGATGAAAGAAAACATGTTTACTAAGCTGTCAGCTAAAACACGAGGGCCAATACCAGTTTTAAAACTTTATTATTATTGTTATGTATTGATATCATGAAAAATTATATACAGAAAAATGTGTAGCTTCCCTAATCCTGCCTCCTTGTAAAAGTGATTCATCAAAAAAATGACAGACCCACAGAGGCACTGATGTAGCTTCAAGCAACTATGACACAAACCCAGTTGTGGTATTAAAAAAGCAATGACACCCAAAGCGTTAAAGTAAATGTTATTACTTCAGTGAAGACTCTGTGGCTAAAAGTAGTGCTCAAAGTCTCTGCAGAGAAGTACCATTGTTTTTTTGGTAATTTTCCCCTGTTCAGCATCTGTGCCAACTTGTTTCAATTAAGTAAAATGTGTTGTTTTTTAACTCAGGTCAAAAATGTGATCCGAAGTGCATCAATGGGTCATGCTGGGCACCAGGTCCTGACAACTGCCAAACTTGTAAGTGACACAGAAAGAAATAATGCTGACAAATTATATTTTTAAAAGATAATGATTAATCTTATAGTAAATGATATATTGTTTTGCAGTGACCAGGCTAATCTGTGCTGATCAGTGCTCTGGGAGGTGTAAGGGCTCAAATCCGAGTGACTGCTGCAATGACCACTGTGCGGCAGGCTGTACAGGACCCAGGCCAACTGACTGCCTGGTAGGAAATACCTTGTGTATCAGTCACCTTCAGTGAAGGTCTAAGTAATTGAACATATTTAAAGGACAGTGCCATGTGTGTTTGCTTGTTGAAATGTTTACAGATTATTAGTATTACTTCTAAAAATGACTTTTATCCAGTATGTGCAGAAGAGGAAATACACCCCCAGCCTCATGCAGATGCCCTACAGTATTTAAGGGTTTTAATCTTAACATTTTCTTTTAATAGATTAATCAGTGTTTGTGAACAGTGATCAGGTATTTGAGTTCCCATATTATAAGGAATCGTAAAACCCTACTAATTTTCAACCGACAGGCCTGCCGTGCATTCCAGGATGATGGGACCTGCAAGGATGCCTGCCCTCAGCTGATGCTGTATGACCCCAACACACACCAGCTAGAGGTTAATCCAAAGGGGAAATACAACTTTGGAGCCACTTGTGTGAAGAACTGCCCACGTAGGGTTCCCTTTCAACTTCAAGATAATGAAACAATTACATTTTGTATGTACTTCTCTCTGTTAGAGCCTTGTGCTCCTATTTTACAGATAACTATGTTGTAACAGACCATGGCTCATGTGTGAGGACTTGTAGCTCTAAAACCTACGAAGTGGATGAAAATGGGTTGCGAAAATGCAAAAAGTGTGAAGGGCCCTGTCCAAAAGGTATTTATATACTCATGTCTGTCTGCCTGCTGTCTTTATAACTATGACAATGTATATCTAGATAGGAGCTCTCTTCTACAGTAGCCACAATCACAATCTTTCCAAACAGTCAAATTGCTCCGTTGCAGTAAATTCCATTACCATAAACTACAGGTTTGGATTTCAGTTGATCTAAACAGTCAGATCCTTTCACTGCCACCACCAAAATCTTTCAAAAAGGACTCTTTAATAAAAACTACACCTTGACAGTGCTAGCAGAGTATTTAGTATATTCCTTTTTGTGGCAGCATAACAAACTTCAGGGAATGTTTTTTTTGTGTGTGTTTTAAATGTATATTACATTTCTGACATTTTTAGATCAATTAAATAGAATCCTTCATTTAAAGTTTTTTTTTTTTTTTTTTTTTTTGGTGGCAAATTAATAAAGCATGTTTATCTCTAGTGTCTATCTGTTCTATATTGTACTAGAAGCAGATAGTCAAAATACAGTATAATTTGCTAAACACGGATACATTGTGTTTAAGCTTTCTAATCACATTTATGGAAAGCTTAAACAAATATTACTATTTGAAGTAATAACATTTAAATGATTCATTTTGTAAATGACTGTACATACACATATTTCTTGGCAACTTAACGGAATTATTAAGTAAAACACAACTTAAGATTTCCTTAAAATCACAAGAAAATGAAATGAAATGTGAAGATGTTTTAGTGTTTTAAGATGTTATGCTGTCTGCAATGCCTGGGTTGAATATGAAATTGTATGAAAGCAGATTGACAGATACTATTACATTGTTTTTCCTATGCTCAGCCTGCAATGGATTAGGCATGGGAAACCTGAAGGATGCCCTGTCTATTAATGCAACCAACATTGATTCCTTCAAAGACTGCACTACAATCAACGGTGATGTTTCCATCCTACCTGTCACTTTTGCTGGGTGAGTTGTAAGGCATGTCTCCTGTGTGTAAGATGAATCCCCTGATCAGATTCTAATATCTCTGGTATGCTATGTTCTATTCCAGCGATAAATTCACAAACACTGCTGCACTGGACCCAGCTAAACTGAATGTTTTTAAGACTGTTAAAGAAATCACAGGTAAGTCAAACAAAAACTTGTTTTAATTAACAGTTGTAACAAGAAAGCACAACATAAAAAACAAAGTAAGGTCATGATAAAAAGATAATGACTTTGTTGCATATTTTTTATTGTATAGATAAATGTTTTTTGTTTTTTGTTTTTTTTCTTCAGGGTTTTTGCTGGTTCAGCATTGGCCTGCAAATCTTACTGATCTCAGTCCTTTTGAAAATATAGAAATTATTCGTGGAAGGACAAAACAGCAGTAAGTTGATCAGTTACCATAACGTATATTGTAGGATATATGTGTAAATGTTTACTGTCTAATGATAAAATAGTTCATAACATTGTAAACCTAAACATATTTATGGTAATTATCTTTGGGCATTACTCCACCAAGGTTAAGATTCAATCTATGACCAGAAGTATTTAGCATGTGAAAATGGTGATCAAACTATTATAGACCGCAGTGTATTTTTTAGAATCAATCTATGTCTCCACTGACACCTGTATTCAAAAATGTTCAAAATGCACTTAACCACTAACATTTAGTTACTGTACATGTTGCATGAAGCTTAACACTTATTTGAATTCTGTTCCAGTGGCACAGTTTCCCTTGCTGTGGTGAATATTCAGATCAGTTTTCTGGGACTGCGTTCTTTGAAGGAGATTAGTGATGGAGATGTGGTGATAAGAAATAACCCCAACCTTTGTTACACTGACACATTCCAGTGGAATAAACTTTTTAAGTCAGACAAACAAACGCATATTAGAGTTTCTTTAAATGGCAAACCAGATAAATGTGGTAAGTAACAGCAATCACTAACACCAGTGTATGCTACAACTAATAATGTAACTTTTAACTTAACCTTCTAATACTGTTGACACGTTATAGTGTCAAATTATATGCAAACATGCTTGGGTGTTCCCAGTATGTAAAAAGTATTTCAGAAAGGAGGATCCGCAAATTGTTTGATTTGAACAATTCTTTATTGCATTTGGCAGAGCCATGCCCATGACAGAACGTGATATACATTTTGTCCCATAGCCTTGTCCATTGGAGCTCTATAGCCACCCCATGTTCTGGCTGAACTTTGATGCAATGACCATTGATTGATGACAGCTATAGCCAGCAGGCTGGACAAGTGGCACTCTGGGCCAGCTTCCCACTAAAAAGGACAAGGCCGAACTACCTAAAAAGAAAATCGCAACAAACATATCTTGCCAGCAGTTACCCCCCCACCCCCCACAAAAACAAGGATGCTTAGCCTGCCTTGCAATATGAGCTAATCGCACAGACCAAATCAGGATTTTGTTTTTGTAAATTAAAATGTTGATAGAAAGATCCAAAAGGTTTGAACTCACCCCCCCCCCCCCCCCCAAGCCATCCACCTCGCCCTCCTTCACTCAGCCCTCCTTCACTCAGCCCTCAGTTAAGGAAAAAACCCTACTTGCCAAAAGGTGACAGAAACCTTGGGGAATCCATGGCTGAGGGTTACACTGCCTCCGGATTCAGAACAGAATTTTTTATTTATTTTTTTAATACTAGACATGGTGGTCTTTATTGTTGCTACAATGACTGAGCAATTTTTTTAATGTTCATGTGCCCCAGAAATCCATTGTCCTGGTGACTTTATCGGATATGGAGAAATGTTACTTGAAGCAGCTGTGGTTGCAGCTCCGATCCGAAAGGAATGGCATGAATAGTTTAATTTAGAAAGGCCAGCTTTGAAGATCTTAGAGTCTTGCAGGTTCTGTGCAGTTGGAAACAGTAGGTCGGGTATGTGGATCGGGGGGTCTGGAGGGGTCTGGAGACCAGATATCTCAGCATGGAGGTGTGGGGAAATTACACAATTAGTGCGCGCAATGAGAACGGTTTCTCCTTCCCTTCATTTATCAAATGTACTTGTTAAGATAGAAAACAACCTTTGAACTGCAACTGGACCTTGTTAGGTGGCTAGAGGGAGCAGACAAGGGTGAATACAATTAGTACAATATTTTACGTGCTTTAAATGTACATAATACATAACCTAAGTGTGAGGTCTACGTGAACTGCAGCAGGACACTAAACAAAGAAACGACAAGGAGGCATAGGCAAAAGGCTATTTATAGGAACAGTTTGATTACGTATGATTAGAGGGTGGATCCTCCTATCAGAAACACAACATAGTTTCCAATGAATAAACGTACATCTGCATTTTACAGTGGGAAATGCATATATGAATGGTGCAATATACACCCTAGAAGATTGAAATTACTCCAACAAGTTAAATTGTTCTTTTGCTTTAGCATTACTTAATTCTCAACTGTATCTGTAGTATCTAAGCTTTTGTTTATCAATTATTTCATTTTACCCTGTGCTTGAGTTTATTGGTATCCCCTTTATTCATTTTGCCAGGTTACCTCCCTAAGCCTGACTGAATTGATTCCAAAAATTCAACCCACTACTTGCTTGTTAGACCCCATTCCTGCTTTTCTAGTTTGTTCCTGCTTTTTGGCTCTCTTCCCGTTGGTGACAATGAGTCTTTGAGCTGTGGAGTTGTGCCTCCAGCATTTAAAATCGCTGCAGTGACACATATCAATTATAGGACTATATCAAATTTCATCATCATAATCATCTTTCAATAAATAAACTTTATGAACCTGTGGCAGAGCACAGCTCTGCTCTTTAGAAATTGGCAGGGATGGGGTTAAATTCCCCTACCTGCCTGGGTTCATTGTGTTCAGGTGGCTGGGGTTGATTAGATGATTAGTTTAATTAACGATCAATCAGCGGCCAGCCACCTGACATAAACGGAGGCCTCTGCTTCTCATTTAGGAGGAGGGAGCTGAGGAAGCAGGTTTTGGTTTTGGTTTTTGGTTTTGGTTTTGGTTTTGGTTTTGGTTTTGGTTTTGGTTTTGGCATTGCCCAGCCTGGAAACCTTTATTTTTGTGAGTGTATTTTTGCTTTATTTGTGTTTAAATTGCTTTGTTTTGGCCCTTGTGCCCTTGTGTCAGTAGTGGGATAGTGCCACCTAGAGGCTCAGAGCAGTATTTTTTTTTTTTTTTTTTTGGAATTTTTGGGATTTTTTTTTTTTTTTTTTTTTTAACATGGGAAAGAAGAGCAGACAGCGGCAAAGGCAGGACAAGCAGCAGTTGAAGAAATGTAAGCTGCTGCAGCCACCGCTGGAGGACCCGGCCAGCCTCTTCCCCTGGTGTTCCTGGTGCGGGAAGGAGGACCATCGTTGGCGGTCCTGCCCAGATGTGCCACCGGCAAACTGGTGTGGCCAGTGTGAGGAGGACGGCCACAACTGGGCAGGATGCTCCTACAACCAGGCCCAGGAGGAGGTGCAGTGTTCACCCCGAGCATCAGGGGCCACCCCACTACCTCCAGCACCACCACCGTCCCAGGAGATCTGGGACTGGTTGATGCACCCTGAGGCAGACCTTGTCCACGATCTCCCCATAGTTATCAACACACTGGGTCGTCGATGGGGAGAGGTGGGAACAATGGAAGGAACAACACCACCCGGCATCCTTCCCAGAGGTTGCCCTCATGGTGGTTGGCAAGTTGGCCGATTGCGGCCGGTGTACGTTGTACATGGGGGGAGGTATGTGGCAGATTACAGCTCTGCTCTTTAGAAATTGGCAGGGATGGGGTTAAATTCCTCTACCTGCCTGGGTTCATTGTGTTCAGGTGGCTGGGGTTGATTAGATGATTAGTTTAATTAATGATCAATCAGCACCCAGCCACCTGACATAAAAGGAGGCCTCTGCTTCTCATTTAGGAGGAGGGAGCTGAGGAAGCAGGTTGGTGTTTTGGTTTTGGTTTTGGTTTTGGTTTTGGTTTTGGTTTTGGTTTTGGTTTTGGTGTTTGTGATTTTTTGAATGTAGTGAAGGCATTGCCCAGCCTGGAAACCTTTATTTTTGTGAGTGTATTTTTGCTTTATTTGTGTTTAAATTGCTTTGTTTTGGCCCTTGTGCCCTTTCATTTTTGTGTTTATAATAAAATAGTTATTTTTTTGAACTCCAGACTGTCTCTGGGCCTCTATCCACTCACCAGCCTGCCACAGAACCACTTCAGTCAGGCTTTAGACTGTCACATAGTACTGAAACAAGCCATGTCAAGGTTGTAAATTATGTTTTGATGGCTTCTGACTCAGGTGCTCTTTCTATATTAGTTTTGCTGGACCTTACCATAACATTCTACCCCTCTTCTGGAATCCTTACATTGGCTTCCTGTTAAGTTTCACATTGATTTTAAAATCTTGTTATTGACTATTTTAAGGCTTTGAAGGATGTGTCTCCCCATTATATAACTCTATCTATTTATACCCCGAGACACATTTTGAGGTCTATTTGTGTCCTAACAACCAAATTACAAACTGTGGGTGATCAGGCCTTCTGTTTCTATGCCCCTAGGTTGGGGAATGCACTGCTCAAATAAATTAGACTCTGAATCCTTGGGTGTTTTTAAATCTCGCCTTAAAACTTATCTGTTTAAATTGGCCTTTTTTTATTTAATGTTTTGATGCTGTTTATTTTTATTTAGTTTTCTTATGTACAGCACTTTGTGATGATTTGTCATGAAAGGTGCATTATAAAATATTATTATTATTATTATTATTATTATATATTATTATTATTATTATTATTATTATTATCCCATTCAATGTTTAAATTCCTACAGATCCTTACTGGTAACCTTTCTTGAAGATATATTTCTTTTTTTCTTGTCATTTTTTCAGCTGCTCATGTTTGCGATGAGTTGTGTACTGATGAAGGATGTTGGGGCCCTGGTCCCTCCATGTGTTTTTCGTGTCAGTTTCATATACGGTCCCAAGAATGTGTGGAAAAGTGCAATGTCCTACAAGGGTAAGTTGCCATGGAACGATTACTGTACCTTACATGCCTATACAATGCTATAGAAAAACAGTTCTGCTTTAATTATTATGCACAAAAATGCGTATGCAATTTTCATGAAACATTTTAAATAGTAATCAAAACTCAATTTGTTAGCTATTTCAGTGTAATAAAAGGTTGTTTTGGTTATTCTGTGTTCTCCAGTGACTTAAATTTGAATAAAGATGATAGAATAATCTTGGCAGTTAAACTAGCCTGGGTACTCCAAGTTAAGAAGTGTCGTGTATTGATTTGTCTAGTAAAGCCACATTTAACACAATAACAGCTTTAATAAATTCATGTGTGCTACACTTAGGGACCCGAGGGAATTTGTGGAAGGAACCAGATGTCTTCAGTGTGATTCAGAGTGCCAGCCACAGAATGGGACCAATACCTGCACTGGACCTGTAAATTCACAAATCTCCTGCTGTCATTACAATAGCATGATGTAAAACCTTTCATTTGAGATGCTTGGGACACAATTCTACCAAAGTAGTAATATAGAACAATTTTAAAATGTGACTGATTTAATGAATAAAACTAAACTAGTAATGCAATAGAAGTCATGAAAACTACAATACATAATCTGGGTTTATCTAAATCTCCCATTTAGAGGCAAACCTGATCTTAATTTAAAAACTTTAAGTAAATCTTTACTTGGATATTAAAGATAAAGAAAGTAATCTACTGTTGTACTTTAACAGACACAACATCACTCCTAGAAACTGAGGACAAAGACGGGAGACATGTTTAGGAAGCCTCAAAATAAAGCAAAGCTTGGACACCTCTGTTTTCTAGTTTCATAAGCTGCCATACTTCGATTTTAGTAGTATAATTTAAAATGTACCCTGACTTGCCCTTGCTATTGGTTTGGTTAAAATTTAATTTTTTTTTGTTTTGTTTTCTACCAGGGCCCAGACAAGTGTACTGAGTGCGCCCATTTCAAAGATGGCCCCCACTGTGTGCCAAAATGCCCCGCTGGCATCCCAGGTGAAAACAACACTATTATTTGGAAATACTCAGATGAAAACCAGGTGTGCCAGCTGTGTCATCTGAATTGCAGCCAAGGGTGGGTATGACCTGTCAGTTTTAAAACAAAGCAATTAGGCCTGCTTTATCTAGACCAGTTTATATATTTTTGGAAAGGACCATTTAAAATCTGAAATGTTAAATTTAAGGTAGAAGGTAGGAGTTGCTTATTAATCTTGAGTTTAGAATTAGTACAGAAGCTATAAACTAGCAAGGAACAAATTGCAGTGCTCCTCTTTATAGCACTGTAGCCATAAATAGAAAACCATGCAATTTATGTTCTACCTTATAACACTAGCACATGTAACAAGGGAGTGCTGTAGGACACAACAGTTTATAGTTCTTAGTAGTTTATATCTGTTTTTATTAAACATTAAAAGTTTTATGTTGGATAAGAGTTGGAATAAACATCAGGCTTATTGATGCTTATTACATTCTTCTTCATGTGTCCAGTCAGTAGCTGGAATATTACTACGTGGGTTATCTACAGTTCAGTGATTGAAATTGTAAGTCTCATCCCCATTCGTACAAAAAGACAAAACCTAGTGTAATAACATTGCACTTACTCCATGTGTATGCATATTTGTTACGTAACTGAATTAAGTACTAGTATTAACTATAATTGCCATTAAACAAAAATAAAGCATTTTACACATTTGCCACCATGCATACTGGATTAAATAAAATACAAGCATAATAGTAATAGCACAATAAAATGTTTGGTAAAGTCAGAGTATGGCGCGTATATATATAGTATATATATATATATATAGTATTATATATATATTATATATATATATATATATACACATATATATATACACACACACACACACACACACACACACATATATATATATATACACACACACACACACACACACACATATATATATATATACACCCACACACCCACACACACAGCTCTGAGAAAGAAGCATGTAAACGGTTAAATGACCACGTTTGTTTCACTGTTAAGATACAAGCCTGCGGTAATCTGTTTCTTTAGATACATGCGTGCAGTTTTGTATGAAGTGAAACTTTGCACTTTTTTTTTTCAAAATAACCTACTTCAGTAAGCTATATAAAACATTTTTTTTTTTTTTTTATGTTCCTCTCTACTTTCCTTTAAAGCTGTAATTAGCATTGTTAAACCATCTGTACTTCCTAATTACATCATGGATTTCTGGCAAATGAGCTCAAACATTTTTCTAGCTGTACATTCAGAAAATATATCTGCTTTACTGTGTTTGCAGAGTACTGATTGTAAATTAAATTGTTTATCAATAGAGGTGTAAAATAATCATGCTTGTGTTTTTGTATTGCTTGAAATTGAGGATCGCACATGAAAGTGAAATACACGCGCACATTGCAGCATTCATTGAAAGACGCAGGAACAAGAGTGCATTATTTACGTGTGTGTGTGTCTCCTTACTGTTTGTGTTAGAAATATGACTCATTCATCAGAAACTTTGAGTTCAATTTTTTTTTTTTCCATTTGCTGGAGTAAAAGAAATGCTCATTAAGTCAATCTGGCTGTTAATCGATTTTTTTTTAAGTTGGCACGAATGCCATTTTTAAGGCAAGTCTTTTGGGTAGGAATATACGTCAGTACATAATATATATTCCTGCAGATATTATTACAGTTTAAATGAAGAGCATTCCCAGTACGGGCAATTTTAAATACATTGCAAATGTCTCCATTGCAAATTGTTGTTCTTGGTCTTGACTTTGTTTACATGTACGCTTTATAGCAATACTCCAAACAAGAAAGTTACTATTGTTGTACTTCAAAATCTTAAAACAGAGACGTATACCTTAAATATGTATATAAAAAAAGCTTAAAGAAAACTACTGTACTAATACTGTACATGGGGCATATATATATATATATATATATATATATATATATATATATATATATATATATATATATATATATAGCTCTGGAAAAAATTAAGAGACCACTGCAAAATTATCAGTTTCTCTGGTTTTACTATTTATAGGTATGTGTTTGGGTAAAGTGAACATTTTTGTTTTATTCTATAAACTACTGACAACATATCTCCCAAATTCCAAATAAAAATATTGTCATTTAGAGCATTTATTTGCAGAAAATGACAACTGGTCAAAATAACAAAAAAGATGCAGTGTTGTCAGACCTCGAATAATGCAAAGAAAATAAGTTCATAGGGTCTTGATCTGGTGGTCCCCCATCCACACCTTGATTGACCTGGCTGTGTGGCATGGAGCATTGTCCTGCTGGAAAAACCAATCCTCAGAGTTGGGGAACATTGTTAGAACAGGACAACCTTGTACTTGGCTTGATTCATGCATCCTTCACAAAGACAAAGCTGCCCGATTCCAGCCTTGCTGAAGCACCCCCAGATGAGTCCAATTTTCAGCTTTGCCCAACACCTGGTCATCTAATGGTTAGACGGAGACCTGGAGAGGCCTAGAAGCCACAGTGTCTCGCACCCTCTGTGAAATGTGGTGGAGGATCGGTGATGATCTGGGGGTGCTTCAGCAAGGCTGGAATCGGGCAGCTTTGTCTTTGTGAAGGATGCATGAATCAAGCCAAGTACAAGGTTGATGGTTTAACAATGCTAATTACAGCTTTAAAGGAAGGAAAGGACATAAATAAACATAAAAAAAGTTTTATATAGCTTACTGAAGTAGGTTATTTTGAAAAAAAAAAGTGCAAAGTTTCACTTCATACAAAACTGCACGCATGTATCTAAAACAGATTACCGCAGGCTTGTATCTTAACAGTGAAACAAACGTGGTCATTTAAACCTTTACATGCTACTTTCTCTCGCTGTTTAAATCTGAATCGATTAGTATTTGCTTCTCACAATGATATTAATTATTTTAATTATAGAACTGTAAGGTCTACCGAAAAAGATTTACCTGATTAAATAAACTGTGGTTTGTATCCACTTTCTGTCATGCAGATCGGTGCTGCCAATTCAATCTGGCCACATCCAGCTAACACTGTTCTGTTAACTTCTGTGTTCCATTCCCATAACCATAGAAAGTGTGTTATAATTTAAATTAACCACCTTTTAAGATTATTTTTTTTTTAAAAAAACACGTTAATACACAACGGTGGCACGTCGCTACACTGAGGACATTAAAAACAAAACAAAATTGCCAGCTTTATTTTTTCAGAGTAAAAGTATGGGGGCAAACTATATCCTCGCCCAATACTAGGACTATATTAAAAAAAAGGATAGGGAAATTATGCCACAAGTGGGCGGAGTTAGTAAACAGTGGAGCATTTCTGGAGCCTGTAGAGCACTATACTATATATATATATATATATATACACAGTACTGTGCAAAAGTTTTAGGCAGGTGTGAAAAAATGCTGTATAGTAAGAATGCTTTAAAAAATAGACATGTTAATATATTATATTTATCTATTAACTAAATGCAAAGTGAATAAGTCAGGGATTTTGTAGGCATATAGTCAGGTGTATGATTAAACAATTATACCAAACAGGAACAGCCAAACTCAGCTAACAAGGTGAAGTTGCTGAAGACAGTTTACTGTCAAAAGTCATACACCATGGCAAGACTGAGCACAGCAACAAGACACAAGGTAGTTATACTGCATCAGCAAGGTCTCTCCCAGGCACAAATTTCAAGGCAGACAGGGGTTTCTAGATGTGCTGTCCAAGCTCTTTTGAAGAAGCACATAAAAACGGGCAACGTTGAGGACCGTAGACGCAGTGGTTGGCCAAGGAAACTTACTGCAGCAGATGAAAGACACATCATGCTTACTTCCCTTCACAATCGGAAGATGTCCAGCAATGCCATCAGCTCAGAATTGGCAGAAAACAGTGGCACACACCCTGGTACACCCATCTACTGTCAGGAGAAGTCTGGTCAGAAGTGGCCTTCATGGAAGACTTGCGGCCAAAAAGCCATACCTCCGACGTGGAAACAAGGCCAAGCGACTCAACTATGCACGAAAACACAGGAACTGGGGTGCAGAAAAATGGCAGTAAGTGCTCTGGACTGATGAGTCAAAATTTGAAATATTTGGCTATAGCAGAAGGCAGTTTGTTCGCCGAAGGGCTGGAGAGCGGTACACGAATGAGTGTTTGCAGGCAACAGTGAAGCATGATGGAGGTTCCTTTCAAGTTTGGGGCTGCATTTCTGCAAATGGAGTTGGGGATTTGGTCAGAATTAATGTTCTCCTCAATGCTGAGAAGTACAGGCAGATACTTATCCATCATGCAATACCATCAGGGAGGCATCCGATTGGCCCCAAATTTATTCTGCAGCACGACAACGACCCCAAACATAGAGCAAAAGTCATTAAGAACTATCTTCAGCATAAAGAAGAACAAGGAATCCTGGAAGTGATGGTATGGCCCCCACAGAACCCTGATCTCAACATCATCGAGGCTGTCTGGGATTACATGAAGAGAGAGAAGCAACTGAGGCTGCCTAAATCCACAAAAGAACTGTGATTAGTTCTCCAAGATGTTTGTGCCAACCTACCTGCCAAGTTCCTTCAAAAACTGTATGCAAGTGTTCCTAGAAGAATTGATGCTGTTTTGAAGGCAAAGGGTGGTCACACCAAATATTGATTTGATGTAGATTTTTCTTCTGTTCACTCACTTTGCACACTTTAGTTAATTGATAAATATAAACTATTAACATGTCTATTTTTGAAAGCATTCTTACTTTACAGCATTTTTCACACCTGCCTAAAACTTTTGCACACTACTGTGTGTGTGTGTGTGTGTGTATGTATATGTGTATATATATATTGTAGCATACACGGGGGAAGGCAGCAACAGGGCTGGTAGGTAATGTAATCACATCCAAAGACATAAGCTTTATATACACTACTCCTTGCAAAGGAGCCGGCTCTTTTGTACAGTGGTATCAGGGCTATGCTTTAGTGTGAGAGGTCCCGGGTTCACGCCCCCCTCTGCCTATGTGTGGATTGCCTCGCTCTCTGTGATGCACCTGCTTGCATTAACCTAGATCACTACATATATATATATATATATCAAAACACAAAAAAGTCGATAGGCAGCCCAGCTACATTAAAATGCTTTCGGCAACACGCTTTTATTTACCAATCTAGTTATAATGGAACTGCATTGGAACAGTGAAAAAAAAAAAATCTATAGTCTTCTGCAATCAGAAAACAGCAATTAGAAAACCCCACTCTGACTGCGTTGTTTGTCTTAGTTCCTGGTAAGTGTCGCTTTTGTGAACTCTTCTGGGAATTGTAGTTCACCACGGTGATGTCATAGTGCTGTTACGAGCAGTCGCTGTAATGGTCGTCGCGGTAACGTCGTAGTGCTGTTATGGGCAGCCGCTATAATGGTCAGCACTGTAATGTGCGTCGCGGTGATGTTGCCATGGTTTTGGAATCGCTGTTATGTCATGTAACATTATAATATACAGTGCCTATAGAAAGTCTACACCCCCTTTGAACGTTTTTCACATTTTGTTGTGTCAGAGTTTCATGCATTTAAATGAGGATTTTTTTCCACTTATTTACACACCATACTCCACACTGTTAAGGGGAAAAAAGTTTTTATTGAGAAACATTTTATATTAAAAATACAAAACTGAATGATCATAATTGAAAAAGTCTCTACCCCCCCCTGAGTTAATACTTGGTGGTAGCAGCTTTGTCTGCAATTACAGCTGTGAGTCTGTTAGGATAGGTCTCTAACAACTTTGCACACTTATATTTGACAATGTTTGACCAGTCTTCTTTAGAAAACTGTTCCTTGGGGAGCGTTGATGGACAGCAGTCTTCAAGTCATGTCATAAATTTTTGATTGGATTTAGGTCAGGGATTTGACTGGGCCACTCAAGGACATTTACCATTTTCTTCCTTAGCCACTCCAATGTAGCTCTGGCTGTGTGCTGTGGATCGTTGTCATGCTGAAAGGTGAACTTCCGTCCCAGTTTCAGCTTTCTTGCAGAGGGCAGCAGGTTTTCCTCAAGGACTTCTCTGTACTTTGCTCCATTCATTTTCCCTTCTGTCCTGATAAGTGCCCCAGTCCCTGCCGCTGAGAAACATTCCCATAACATGACGCTGCCACCACCATGCTTCACGGTAGGGATGGTGTATTTTGGGTGATGCGTTGTGTTGGGTTTGCACCAAACATAACGCTTTGCATTTAGGCCAAAAAGTTCAATTTCAGTTTCGTCAGACCACAAAACTTTTTCCCACATGGCTACAGAATCTCCTGAGTTTTTTTGCATACTTCAAACGGGATTCAAGGTAGGCTTTCTTGAGTAATGGCTTTCTTGAGTAATGACTTTTTTTTTTTTTTATGTTCTCTCAAAATGAACAGTTCAATTCCTAGAAGTGCTTACTATAGCTGCATATTTAGAATTTTATTTTTAAAAAATAAATGTATTTCAGGCCACAATCACATTTAAAATGTAATTGTGTTTTCTGATCCCTGTGCGCTCCTGATCAAATTGGAACTGCACGTTTTATTGTGTTGGTTTTAATCTTTGAGGAGATGTGTAAAATAAAACAAACAAAAGTAATCAAGTGTGAAAAGACAACATAAACCAACTGCATGGTAAACAAAGTGTGGAGATAATGTAAAGTGTTTAAAAGAATTAAGAGACTTAACAAATGAACGTAGTGTTATCACGGGTTGATTAAGAAAGGTTAAACCACAAACTTGGGTTTAAAAAGAATCAATGTTATATTTGGTTGAAATGCATGTTATTATATCGGAAAGGGTAAATGGAGGTATTAGACCCTGGGGACGATATTGATGTCGAGATTATCCCCAATGTAGGTTAATTGTTTAATCATGTAATTGTCAAGGAGTTAAAAGAGCAGTAAGGTTGCGAAGGTAGGGGGGAGGGGAACGTGAGAAGGAGTTGCTGACAGTGTGAATGGAGTTGGTTGTGCACAAAGAAATGAAAGTAAGGAAAATTAAATAAGTTACTAGTGTGTGTAAATAGGGGTAAACAGGAGTAGCCAGTCCCCATTTAGAGAGGCACACCTTAACTGTTTAGTTAGACCCAAAAAACGGTTTAGGTCTTTCTTTTGTTTTTGTTTGCACCAACGGGGCATTTGTATTGTTTTCAAATAAAGCCAAGCCCCAGCATGTTTCATTCTAAGTGCTGTTTTCCTTGGAATTATCCTTATATGGAATATAAGAGATAGGAGACACAGACGCAAATTCAAATCTTTAAAAATAAAAAAAAATTACAAAATTAAACTGTAAAAAAATAAAGCTGTACCAACTCTGACGTCACCAACAGACACACACTCAACTCGTCATGATGTAAACAAAGGGTCCTACCACAGCCAGCTACCATATGATGGTAAGGCCGACTGGCAAGATTTTCTGAAACAATTAGAAATTATGGCAATAATAGATGGATGGACTGATGGGGAAAAGCCAGCAACTTAATAGCCTGTTTGAGCCAGGATGCGTTGCCATGTTTACAAACCATCAACCTTATTTGCTGTAGTAGTTATGGGATACTGATAGATGCGCTGAGTGTGTTTGATGGAAGGATGTAGAGTGAAGCCCCCACATGGGCCTGGTGCCAATCACGGGAGAATGAGCAGTGTAGGAGTGACAGGATGCCAGGTACAGGGAGGCAAGCAGTGAAGGCAGGCCGCTATGATGGGAAATCTCTGTGTGAGATATACCACACCAAGTTCAGAATGGTGGCACTCACTATTGGCTGATGGCCTACCAAGACGACCGGACAGCTGGCAGCTGCATTGGAGCGGAAAGCACTGCAGGTTCTGCTGGACCTATGCCCAGACAAGATGGTCCATTATGACATGTTAGCCACAGCCCTAGAACGCTGCTTCAAGAAAGTTTAGACTGCAGTCGGCCTGCACCTCCACCTGGCTACCCAAACCCGAGGTCCAGTAGAGAAACTGGGTATACTTGCCACACAGGAGGACCTGTCCATAGAGGCCGTTGTCATATAAGCATTCCAAACCGAACGTTCTGTAAAATATAGTCCTCAATTATAACAACGTTACCTATGAGTTTCTCTATAAAATGTTATGCGCCATTATGTTACAGATTAAATTTTTTTTCCTAATGGAAGATATTTTTATTGCTGACATTGGTTGGATCTCATGTGGTTTGTGGTAAAAGATACATAGCTGAATGATTTTCTAGACATTTAATTATATATTTCTCAAGTGACTTCATGGGGTACTTTGGATCACTGGGTTACTCATACATTTAATGATCATATTTTGATATGTTGTAAATGAAAAACCACTTAAATGACTCCTATGCACTTTATTGCAGTCTGGACTCAATCAGTGCCTTCCACTTTAGACAGGTAGTGTTTTTAGGTGCACATATTGTACAACCAGGTCAGTGATTTACCATTTTAACAAAACAATGCAGCACACGTTTGCTTTTTTATTAGATTTGTGTGATGTTTTTTTAACATCATTTTTATCATTGAAACTCAAAGTTAGTTAAGCATGCACAGTAAATCCAAGATGAACTTCCAGTTAAATAATGAGCAGATTTCTGCAGATTAAACAGCCTTTGTAATGGCTTAAAAACAAACTAAAAATGTTTGTTTTTTTTAAAAACGTTTTTTTTTTTTTTTTTCTTAAAGATATCTTGAAGTTAAAACTGATTAATAAAGTCCATTTAATTTTTTCAGTTGTGCTTATGAGAGATTCTGATACTTTTAAAAACTTGTGTTAAAGTTCACCAAATACGGATTAGATGTTTTCTAAATGCTGTACTGTATGTAATTATATATATATATAGCGCTCCAGATAAGCTGATATTTAAATGTAATGTGTTACATATAGTCATAGTAATGTTACTGCACAGCTTGAGTTCAGTGGGACCGGCATCTATACTGCATGTGGTAGCTAAAGAAATGACTGGACAGCTTGTAGCCTGCCTAGGAATTAACAGAAACATGTGACCAATAAGTCCAGGTTTTACTTTTTTTTTTTTTTTTTTTTTTTAAACGTACGGTTGATTCCACACACTTGCAATACATGTTTGACTGGCAAATATGAATTCTAGATTTCTCTGTGCTGTCTTAGGTAAATGTGTAGGTATATATTTATTATATACACCTTTACCTTAAAAAAAAAACACAAAAAAAAAAAAACAATGGAATACAACTCTATATAATAAATACAATATTCTGTGTTTGGAGAGTCATAATGCTATAGCAAGGTAATCAATCAAGAATATAAATGATCGTTTCTTTAGAAATATATAGTATGTGCATGCTTGCCTTTTGTTATGCATAATCTATCTGCAGCGTTGAAAATCAGATTCTGTATTTATTTGCTTCGCAGCCATTTTGTTTGTGGTCAATAAAGCAAATAAGACCAACTGTCTACAGTAGTTCAAAGTAACATTACAGTTAAGATGTAAGGTTGTAGTTCATGCATACCTCAAGTTACCATTAAAGTATGTACAGTATTTATTGAAAGTACTCCTGATGACTTCAAGGTAATGTTGCATTTTACTCACATAGTCGAGAGTAATTTACTCAATGACCCAAAACCTTAGGTGGAGCGGAGAGTGTATATACACACACAGAGCTATATATGATAGATATTGTGGTGTAACATCCTGGGCAAGACTGGTCTGCGCCTTTGAAACAGTAGACCCAAACAGAGAAACTGCAGTTTAAGCGCTTTCACATACTTATATTAACACAAATCAATAAACAAAAAACAGGAACAAAACAAAAGCCTAACTCCACCAAGGAGTGCAAACAAAACTTTTACCCAGCCCTAAACTATAAAAACGGAGTCAGCTTTATATTATATATATATATATATATATATATTATATATATACTATATATATATATATATATATATATATATATATTGAAAGACTACAACATTGAAATGATTACAAATTCAACTAATGAATAAATTAAACACCACACGTGTCCTTATAAATCAAACAGTACTACGAGTATACATTTCAGGATAATAAGCCCGACCCTTTAAAAAGGCCAAATATCATTGAAAAGACAGATGTACATTCCCTGGACTTGATAGTCCGACAAATGGTAGTCCCACGTTCATGATTGCATTTCTGTATTGTAGAATACACAAATATAATCATGTTTGCTTTTAATTGGAATCTGCAAATTTGTACTTTGTCCAATAAAATGGTGTAGTGAGCATTAGTGGAGAGATTATGCATGCTTGCTGTTTTTCAGTTTGTTTTTTTGTTACGGATCTCTAAATTGATAGACAGCATATTGGGCCCGATCTTCGGTAGGTATGTGCGTCACAAATGGCCGTTGTGCCGAAATTGTGCCAAGTTGCCTTATTCAAAACGTATTTTTGCGCGTCACAATCCATTCTGCGCTGTGCATATAAATATAATATATATATATATATATATATGGCCGACAATATGCGTATATATATCAAAAAGTGCACGGTTTGTGCACGTTTTGTTTAATTGTTTAGTTTAATTTAATTTATACAAATTATCACTGCACGTGGGAAGTAATTATTGTAGATTATGATAATTATTGTAAATTAGTGCCAGGTGCACGTTTTGTTTAATTGTTTAGTTTAATTTAATTTATTGTTTAATTATCACTGCACCTGGGAATTATTGTAAATTAGTGCCAGGTGCGGGGTTTAAAAAGGGTTCAGCCAGTCTGTATGAGGCTGCTGAGGAGAAAGAAGCAGGAAGATGTGTGCCCTTTTCTGAGCAGTCACAACTGTGAGTGGTGTTTTTGTCTACCGGTAAACAGCTTAGCTGTCCAGTGTGTTAGTTAGGGTGATCCTGACTGTTTAGTTAGTGCTCCGAGGGAGCTAGGTGTTTATTTTTGTTTATTTGTTTTTTGTTTATTTTGTATTATTAAAAGTGCATGTAAGCGCTAAAAGTGCAATTCTTGTGCCTGGGCCTACGTTTTAAAGGGGCAAACGAACCTGAGTGAGTGCAGCTCATTTACATTTGGTGGCAGCCTGTGTGGACTCCCCTGTAGACCCAAAAAGAAAAAAATGGATTTGAAGGAGCTGATCGTTCAGATTAATAGGAACACCGCTGCTCGGAAAGAGGAGAACAAGAGGCAAAAATGGGAGCTGGGGTTGGCCCCATTGGAAATAAAGGAGCGGGAGCCAACAGAGCTGGAGCTGCTGCTCCAGAAGTGGGAGTTAGCAAGAGAAGCCCCACTGTCTCCAGCCGCAGAGGGAGAAGCCCCGCTGCCTCCTGAACCTGGGGTTCCTGTTGCCAGAGCAACCGGCTGAAGTCAAGGGGGAGGAGATGAGCAACCAACTTCCAACACAGCCTCAGCAGCAACCCGAGGGAGGCACTCCAGTCCTGTTAAGTGCGTTCCCGTATTCCTGCTGCGTGGACACCAGTCCGGAATGTCCAGAACTCCCTACACTAGACCTTATGCCCAGGTTGCAGTACTGCCATGCACAATTGTGTGCACGGTCCCTAGCTCTGCTCCTCCTGGAACCTGAGATGTCACGCCGTGGGTGTCAGATGTTGCGTGCTCTCCCCCTTCCTTCCACTTTGTTCCCCTCAAGGTCCAAGACGTCGCCGCACCGGTCCCGAACGACCCACTTCTGCCTGTCACTGCTCGCTCCCGGTCAAAGGCCTGCGTTTTGGTCGCCAAGACAAGCCATCCTAGTCCTTTCTTGCCGATGCGTGGTCCCTTCTTAAGTGCACCGGAGGAAGGACCGACCCACCCTCAAGCATGTTCATACCATAGTGACGTTTATAGCATATTCCCATGCCCAACAGATGAGTGTGGAAACATGTATTCACCTCTCTCCTGCACACTGCATTTATTGTTGTGCAGATGCCTGTTCTGTTCCTTTACTATGGTCCTACTAGCATATGGTAATGCATCGGTAATTAGAAACATGTAATACAAATGTATTCTAGGTGGACATTCAATATACACATAGCGCAATCAAATTTGAATTGGGCGAAAGCCTCAATTCGTCTGAATATACCAATATCTGCGGCAGCTCCCCCAACACCCTGACCCAGGCAGCGCAGCCGTCCCCAACGGCCGGACCCAGGCAGCGCAGCCGTCCCCAACGGCCGGACCCAGGCAGCGCAGCCGTCCCCAACGGCCGGACCCAGGCAACGCAGCCGTCCCCAACGGCCGGACCCAGGCAGAGCAACCCCCCAATGCCCTGACCTAGGTAGAAGCAGCGTCACATGGAGACCTTGGTACCATGCGCAGTACAATTGCTTAGTGTTTAGGTGTCATTGTAATTGGTAATGAGAGTATGGTACACCACAGCCAGACACAGATGGGGCCCATTAAGTATGCATTACGAGGATGGGGATGAAAAGCAAGCTGTGCTCAATACGCTTCAACAATTTTCTGATCAACTGCTTCTCCGTGTTGTGTTACAATATTGATGATATTCACATCAACTGCGATGCAATGTTGAACATGCAATAGTACAGAACCCCAGCCATCCACACTCACTGGATGGGCAGGTCAGTTATGTGTTTTAACACTGAGTTTTGTATTGACCCAGTGGACAGCGGTGGTGTGTTTACATATACAGTTATATGTGTTCTTCACTGCTCCACAGGCATATCGGCATACCACGTGTACCATCAAAGTACGGAAATGTAGATTGAGAGAAGGATGAAGAGGGGAGGGGGGTCTTGCATGTTATCTTTGCTGTGTGTTGTCACACGTCTGTAAATTAATTGTATAAATACGTCATACACCCATCTTGTGGCCCATTGCTTTATCGGTTGCTGCGTATTACGGGTGTGGGGGTGGACAGATGCAGTTCGAAGAGCCAATCACCATCAGGACACTCTTGCTGTGAAAGGCATGCTAATATTTTCCTAAAGCCAGACCGTTGATACGATCAACCAATCAGTTAGCATAAGTTAGCTGAGGCGGGACAAACAGTTCTGTTAACTGTAATTACTGGTCCTTTTTATGCAACTGTCCAGTCTGCTGAATGTTGATGTTGCTAGTTGTACAGAGACTATTCATTTACTGAGAAATCATAGTAGGCTACAATTAACATTTTAGTAGCATATTTAGAATTCATTATTATTCTTACAAAAAAATCATTTGTGGCGACACTCAAAACCTTACAATCTGGGCTTAATCGTGATGTTCAGCTGGGTGAATGAATGAATAACAACGCATAAAAATGCTTGATTGATGTTTACTTTGCAGGTGAATGAACTCATTACATTTACAAATCGGAGACTGTGCTACCACAGTAGACTTTTTCACGGCACGACTTATATAAAAAAAAAAAATCATTCAGAAAAAAAAAAAAAAAAGACAGTATCCAAAGACTTATTTTTTTTTTATTTTACTTCAAAAACATACAGCTATGTTGGATGAGCTGGCCTTTAAAGAAACCTATATAGTATTTCCTTGAGATACAATACTGTCCGTATTCAATAAAACAGTGGCGTTATCAGTTCATGAAAGTGAAAACTCGGCGCCTAGCTTTGGAGCCAGTTGTGTGTTTGAATGGTCCTATAGGAGTGCAGGATATATTGTTGGGTCTCGTCTGCTGTCATATCGGTACATACTGTGGCGACACCAATGATAGCAGCTTGTCAGGGTAATGCCATTACTAATGGTGACTGTCCTTCATTCTGTCTTGGCTGTTGTGTGCAGTTGTTATATTGGTAGTGAATGCACAGACTGTTTTGCGAGGCACAAACAGATTTGCAAATTGCTCAAAAAACTGCTATATTCCAATATCTCGCAACTGCTTTGTGCCTTTTTGGAATATCTCTCATTTTGTACCAAAGCACTATTTTTTTGCAAAACACAAATTTAGCAAGGGGATTTCGTGAAGATCGAAGATCAGGCCCATTATCTTTTTTTTTTTTTTTAAACCTTAACCACAGCATTTACATATGATTGAGGATGATGAAGAGGGATGTGAGGAATGCATTGAAGCCTGTTTTCAAAGGTTTGTTTTTTTTAAATAAAACATGTTTCAAGTGTTTGGAGAGCAGAAAAAAAATAGAATCTTGACAAGAAACAAAATAATAAAAAAAAAACAGTGAATAAGCATGTTTTTTATGAATATTTTCAGGGTTCGGAACAGAGTAGCACTACATGTAAGCCTCTTTAGGTTGCACAGTATCTAAACAGAGTTTGGGGAAGGACTTTGAGAATAGCTATAGCCATATGAACCAATATTGTGGATGAATAGCATGAAATATCTATTTTCATAAATTATTTTTTCTTTTTTTTCAAATCTCTCGCTATTACATTAAAAAGAAAAGAGAACATGCAAAAGAAATTGCTTTGCCTCCATTTGGAGGCCCCCTTTCAGAAGAGATGCATGCCTCACTTCCTCATGTCACCCAGCTTCTTAAAGAGTAAGTAGTGGGGTTCCAACAAATATAACTTTGCACATCCCCACATGTTTAAATAACATAAGTGTAATTTAACTTTTTATTGTTAACATCCTGACAACTTGTACACTACTTTAAATTGTGTTTCAAAGCTCTTTTCAAAATGGTCGCGCTAGTGTGCTGAAAGTGTAAGGATTATTGCCCACATTTTAAACGGGTAACACAGCAACAATGATCCACGATGTGGTACAGAACAGAAAAGCCAGAGAACTTGTTTTGTTTTGAGCACAGATCTCAAGCCCCAGTGCACTAGAGCGGCCATTTTGAAAAGAGCTTTGAAACAGATTTTAAAGTTATAATTGTAAAAAGTTGTCAGGATATTAAGAATGAAAAAAGATTACAGGTACATTATTTCTACAGTTACAGCAACACTTGGGGCTGTATCAAGCTATATTTTTCAAAGCCCTGCTACTTTAATGCTAACAGAAACAAACATTATACAGCATGGAAAATAAATACAACACTGTGTACAGAAGAATGTTTTGTCAAATCCACTGTACAAACCCTGTAATAAATAAATAAAATAAAATAATACATATAAAAAACGTTCTAGGACAACTATCTGAAGAGTTAATGCAATGTTACTACAACCTTGTGTTCGATCAGGGGATCACAAACTTTCTTGGCTCAACCCCCATGACCTGCTTTGTCAGGGTCACTTGGGGAACATTTCTGTGTGTACTACAACCCCTGAAACGATCTTGAGGTTCCCCAGACCTCATTTTGGGAACCCCAGTGTTAGATCATAATAATCTTGCATGTATATATTTAATTATAATTATTTTTTCATTTTTAATTATATTATTTTTTAAATAATTCAGTGGCCACTTTTGTAAGATTTTTATACCCAAAAAGAGGTTTGTTTTTTATATGAAGTAGAAGATACAAAATCAGAACCATATAGATAGATAGATAGATAGATAGATAGATAGATAGATAGATATAGACACACATTTTATACTGTATACTTTATTATAAATCACAATTATATCACATCCACATCGGGAATTTTGCTTACATGTTAATTATGTTTATTTGACCCAAAATGGTTTGGTACAGCAAGATACAATATCTATAAGAACAATATCAATACTGTATGTCATGGTATGGGTTTCAGTTTCCATTTGATTCCTCAGGTCAAGACTATCATCTATTGCTGCTGGAGTGGTTGGCGGCCTCCTCTGTTTTGTAATCGTAGCTCTGATGGTGTTCGTCTTAATGCGCAGACGTCACATCAAGAGAAAGAGGACACTGCGCAGGTTACTGCAAGAGAGAGAGGTAAGCATTTAACAATAAGAAATCAGTAATCTGATGGAGATACAGTGGAGCTGAAAACAATTCCAACAGGTATGTATGATTGTTTCTAAAGATCCAGAACGACATCTATTTACTTTATGCTGAAAATGAAGAACAATAACTAAAGCTACCAACTCTCTGAAGCCTACATCCAGGACATGTCATAATTTGCAAATGCTGTAATTCAATTAAAAAGTTGCCATGTTCATACAATCTTCAGTAACGAGGTGCACACTCTAAAAATAACCCCAATTTAGCATAATTGAAAACACCTGCAACACCAAATACATAAATTGTCAATTAAATCATTTACATGTGTTTCCAGATGTTTCGGGGGTTCCCTTTCAAGTGCCTGAATAAAATATATGAAAGCTACTCAGAGAACCTGTGACGCAGTCATGGCCCGCCCTCGAGGGCATAAAATTGCACTGCTTACAGACTCGGTGCCATTTTTCCTTTCAAGAACTGTTCTGGCAGGAGAAGCCTGTCAGAGAAGTACTTGTTGCTTATGACTGTATAATTGTAGCTAATTACTGTATTTACATAATGTATGCAATAATTTATTTACACTGTAATCTTTTTTTTTTTTTGATTACACATACTGTACATTACAGCCTGTTGTTTGTTACATCCCACTGTGGCCTTGCACCCTGCGTGAAGCCGGTTGCTTGAGTCGCCCTTTCTCATGGATCAAGCAACATAAGTCGGTTGACTTTGTGCTCTTTCCCCAGACCTCAATAGCTCTGACTTGAGTTATTTTATTCTCATTTTGGCTTCTACCAAAATTACGAGACGGTTTATTTGTAATTGTTAATTACTGCATTTTGAATGAGAGAAATATTTTCTTTTCTCATTGTATTTTTCTCTAATTTCAGGCTTGTCTGCAATGCGTGTTGTGGCAGCTGTGTAGTGAGCGCAGCTACTGGGTTCAGCAGCGCTGCGCAGGACCAAAGGCTGCTTCGGGTCTGGTTGCTTGCAATCTCTCCCGCAGCATCTTGGTGCCATTTTGGTGACCGCTTTGCATCACCATTAAGAGGGCTGTTAGTGCATTCTAACAAGCAGGCTTCCCTCAGTCTCATGTGAGTACTGACTGAGTGGTTTTGCCAGTAGCTTGCACAGATGGGCATCCCTGTTCAGTGCTACCAGCGGTAACTGCAAACCAGTGGACCCGTACCGTACTGGTGCCAAGATCGACCCGCTTCTTTCCCGACCCGGCACCATATTGTACCAAACCGTACCGAGACCTAGGTTACCGCACCGGTACCACACAGGTACTGTACCATACCGACCCGGTGCTAAAGTCACCGAACTGGTGCCAAACCGACCCAGTACCATCCCGGTTCCAACAGTACCTATTAGTTCATTCTAATAAGTAGGCTTCCCTCAGTCTCATGTGAGTACTGACTTGAGTGGTTTTTCCAGTAGCTTGCAGAGGTAGCATCCCTGTACAGTGCCCACTCTACATTGCCCATGATGTCGTAATTAAACCAAATAGGCAGGACACCGCACAAAGTCAAAGCAATTACAACTGATGTTTTTATTAGTTTAACTCTTTTAGAGAAATGGAGTGTACTTTTCTCTCTCCTCGCATTCAACAGCCAGCCGGTGTCGCAGCGCAGTTTTTTTAAAAACACGACTTCTCCCACTTTACTCTCACTGGTCAGAACAGAACACAATCCCTCACTGGGCATTAATTTCACCCCACTCCTCCCTCTGTGATGCTGTCGCTCCACTCACACACACACACTGACAGGAGGGATGCTCCAAAGAGGGAAGGAGAGAGAGAGAGACAAAAGAAACACATTAATGCCGGCACACAATTATAAAGCGTAGAAGGGAACATAACAGTACATAAACATTACACCAAAAATGTAAATTCCCAACCCCATCTGTAGTCCATTATTAAGTCCATATCTTCAGCATTCACTTGCGTGCGGCTGCACCGCCGTTACAATATATATGCGTGTGTGTTTGCATATTACGTTTTACATATTTACGCATAGCTCAGTTATTATTTAGAATAGTTGTATTGAAAAGCCTGAACTTGATACATTCAGACTCATTTTGTCTCTTTTTACAGACACACTGATTGTTTTGTTGTTTTAATAATGTTTTAGTATATTGTTCATATTACATCCTTTACCATTAAGGATTTAATGTATATGCGCTATAGTGCAATGCCAGTATTTTTTGTGATCACGTGACCCCCTTTTGGGTCGGAACCCCATTTTGAGATATGCTGCTCTAGGTGATGAAAAACATTTGGCCATACCTGTAAACTCTCTGGGTTGCTCGGTTGCAGTCATGTAAGTTCCTTTGAAAGGATATTTTTCACAGGCATGTATTTTCTTGAGGATATCCTTATTCTTCTGCAGTTTGTCATAAAAATCAGAACACAAGCCATTGAAAATCACTTTAAAAATCAACATTGATTTTAGGGTCGACACGTTGACATCTGTCTTCTCTTCTGTCCACAACTTGCTGGCAAGAGAGAAGACCCTCTCTACTGGAGCATCGGTTCCAAGGAGAGAGAATGCAAACTCTACCACAGGTAAAATGCTTTTATATGAGAATGAATTCATTCTGAAATGCCCGAAGATCTCCAACCATCTCGAGGACGACTCAGTCTTTAGATTTACCTCAGTCCACCAGGGGGGTGCTTAATTACCGTTGAACTATGGCCAAACAGAGTCGTTCATGAAAAATGGGACGAAAACAGTCCAACTAGCCAAAAGCAAGACAAAAGTAAAATTTTACGAAACTTGTAGGGACACTGGAACATGCTACCTAAAAAGGGGACTGTCCCGGGAAAATCTGCAAGGTTGGTAGCTTTGAAAATAATTCATGCATAGTAATGAATGCAAGTAAATACTTAAACTGGAAAGGAATTTTATTTTAAGAGTTAAATAGCAAGATTCAGAGTTTGTATGAGTTCTGAAGACCTGGAAAGTCCTGGAAAACAGCTTTAACAAAATTCAGTCCTTGAATACCCTGGGAGATTGACATTTTATTATAGGGTCATGGAAAAGTAATGGATTTATTTTTTTTTTTTTTTTATTGCATACTTTTTTTTTTTAATTACTTGTTGGATTCAAGATTTTTTTAAGCCCCACAAATACATTTCAGACAACCATTTGGATATGACCTAACTCTGTTTGGCACACTGTGTTAAGTTCTTGAGTGCAGTCGTCAAAATGCTTTAAATTCACTCACAAATGCCAGGAAAGTACCATTTCAATGAAGGGTGGCTTGATAACAAGACTTACAGTGGCTGGCGGCAGGAAGACAAAAACATTCCCTATAAAGCACAATGTCAGTATTGTATGAAAGGCTTTGACATCAGCCACATGGGCGAGTCAGCATTAAAAAGTGACATGCATGGGCAAAAACATTGTGATTTAAAAGTCAGCAAAGAGGGTAGTGCAATAACCATTAAAGACTACTTTGGCTCATCAGTTAAATCGTCGTGTGTAGTCACATCTTCAAGCAGCAGTAGTAGGCCTTCTAGTACTTCAGGTTCAAGTGCCTCTGGGACAGTGTCATCTTTTGTAACTAAAACCAATTGCTTAAAGTCTGAAATAATATGGGTATTAAATGTAATTAAAAACCACTGCTCATAAAAAAAAAAAAAAAAAAATGTGAAGCAGTTAATATGCTCTTTCAGCAGATGTTCCCAGACACTGAAATAGCTAAATAATTTTCTTGTGGAGAACACAAATGTGCTTGCCTTTGTTGTTATGGTATTGCTCCCTATTTCAAGTCCATGTTATTGGAACAAAATGGCAAAGCAGATAAGTTTGTGTTGTTATATGATGAGAGTCTGAACCATAAATCTAAATCCAAGCAAATGGATATCCATGTGCGCCTGTGGGAAAACATCAAAGTAGCCACAAGATAATACAGGTGACGGCAACGCCATGCTTAAGAAGTTTAGTACTTGTGTTGAAAAAATATAGTCTCAATAGTCCAAATGTAAACTAGAAATGTTTTGATTTGCCTCAAAATCAATTAAAAACAAACTCCAATGCAGAGTTGTTCAACATTAGGAGCTGCGGACTGCATATTGTTAATGGAGCTTTTAGGGATGGTTTTCTTGCGTGTAATTGGGGAAACTCCTATCCAGTATGTATTTGCTGTTCAAAGATACCCCAGCTAGGAGGGAAGATTATATGACAGTCAGAGGCAGTGACTGTTTTTCTTTGAAATCTTGTCAGCATTAAGTATGTTAAGCAGGTGAACGAAAAGAAGTACGCTGGTCCGAAAACAAAATCTTGAAATCGTTAAGGCGATGTACAGTGACAACCTGGTTACTGCTAAAACCTGTGCTGCCTGTACTTGGCGATAATATGCAACGTGTTATTAGAGGACTGACGCAAAGATTTTTTTAAGATCTGATGTTTTTTTTTTTCTTTTAAATTTAGTGACCAGTTATTATTTTTATTTATTTTCCTCCAATCTGTTGGATTATGTTTTTTCTCCTCACTGCAGCAGGTCTCAACACAGCACAGATGTTCATAGGGCGTGAGTGTCCTCCAATCTCACACCTAAAGCCAGAATTGCTTTTATGCTGAGCAATCCAGAGCAGAGGTGGGCAGGCTACCGATATCGGAGAACAGAGATCAGCCTTGCTTCTTATCTACTCTGAATACTCTTGGTGTCTGGTCAGTAGGGTTCGCTGTTGCGTGATGAGGAGAAGGTCCCTGCTGGTTTCCCATCCCACACCCCGGGAGTGTCAAGGCCAATGTGACACTCCCTTCAGATTCCTCAGCAAAGTTTGGCTTCTTTGCACAGCCTGGACGTGAACCGGTGCTGTCCAAGCTGTGTGACTCATCATGCGGTCCCAGCGGCAGCGCTTTAATTGGATGAGCCATTCGGGACCCCTAGATCTGATGTTCTTAAAGAATCCATAACGGTTGTTAAGCTTATGAAAGTGGATCCAATGAAAAAGGAAAAATTACTCTGACCTCAAAAAGGTAGAAGTGGGCTTTGTGGCAGACAGCATTTTTTTTTTTTTTTAATTGTTAACAGCCAAAAAAGTCAGTAGAATGGAGACAATGGAATGCAGAACTGCGCTGGCTAAGATTGTGGATACATTACTGGAGAAATCAGCGATCAAATATCCTCTTGTGAGAATAATGTCTACCCTAGATCCAAAGCTTAAGTCCTCTGCTAGAGATAAGTGTTATGGAAATTTGAAGAGCTTAGTGGATGCCAAAAGACTAATTGAGTTTATGGAAGTGACAGTGACTGTGTCACCCGCAAGATTCAAAGATTAAGATATGATTAACAAGGCTGATGTCCTTCTGTATGAACATATGGCCAATAATCAATTTTTTACAGATTTGCCAGATGACCAGGCAAGTGTTGAGTGAGGGGTTTTGATGAATAAGGAGCTTGAAGTTGAAAACATGCACGAGGAATCATTAGTATCGCAATGTAGTATCCTTGATCACATTTAGTCAGTTGGCGGAATACTAAATGTGCAAATCACAAAACAGCTTGGTGCTAAAAAAAGTATATGGCACATCTCGAAGAAGAAAAGAAAGAAAAAGTGCAGCCAGTCAGAAATAAAAATCGGTGATGGATGAGGTAGAGGAGCTCAGAAAAAAGAAAAGAGCAAGACCTCTCTTCCTGTAAAGATCAAATTGATGAACTTCTGCAAACATTAATAAATGACAAACAGCCAGGTAAGATTCTCAGTAATTTTTTTTTTTCAATCAAGTATGGTAAGTCTGCGCTTTTAATTATAGTATTCAAATAATAAAATATGAGTCGTATACATAATGTCTACTTTTAGATGCCTGAAAGATATTTTATAGAGGGTGCTAACCAAAATAAAATATAGTTTTATAATCAGACCTACCCCTGTTTAAGAATTTTAGTTTTATTTGTTAACCGCATCTACAAAAAAAAAAAAAATGGACGTGCAAGAATAAATACTAGTAATTTAATATGCTCTGGTTGTTTTAGCAGTTTTGTGATGACTTTGTGCGTCAAAGTGATAATGTTGTTTCTTAGATGATAGAGTTTATGAACAACAGATTTTTTTTTTGTTATTGTGATACAGCTGAGGTAACTGCAGTTGCAGTTTTGACTGTAAAACGCTTGTGCGTCATAGTGTGACATTGTTATTTTGGTCCTGGAAATTGTAATGTGTGTAGTCATGAGAAGGGCTTGGAAGTCCTTGATTTCACTTGGAAAAATAGCGTCTGAACCCTGAAGATTGCCTGCATTGCACCAGAATTGTAAAAAATGACATGCCCTGTACAAAAGACATTTTAAATGTATTGGTTTATCTATGTGTGCAACATGCTACTGTTTTTATTCATTATTGTGTTTAGATATTTGTGTGTTATAAAATGGCTTGGATCCATCAAACACTGATTGGCTGTGGCAATGTGCCCCGCCCGCATATGTATTTTTGTGTTTTATGTTGTATGTAGTGTGTAAATGTTGGTGTTTATGTAGAAAGTGCACATTTTATAATGTGGGTTTGTAGTTAGACACGAGCAAATTAAAAGAGTATTTGTATGGAAGCATGGGAAGGGCACAAATTAGTTCATGTGCAGTTGTACCGAGATTCCAATTGAATGATTAATTAGCAATCGAGTCTCGGTACAGCTGCTTAAAAGGGGCACGTTTTCACTCATTCAGGGTTATGTGTTCGTGAGTGGAGAGCGGGTGGAGTTAGAGTTTGAAAAGGTAAAGAAATATAACAAATGCTACTTGTGCGAGAGGACTCACACGATACTTATTGGGTTCGTCCACGTCTGTTTTGTTTGTCTGTTTGTTTGGGCAACACGCCCTTTAGTTTGCAGTGTTTTGTGTTTTGCAAACTGTTTATTTTGTTAAATAAAGCACTGAGCTTTGCAGCACCTCAGTTTCACCCGCCAACAGCTGTGTTTTTGGTATCTTGTTTCTGGTCTGATGTCACCCCTACAGCCAACATTGTCACATTGGCTTAACAAGATCACATGACTGTGCAGTAGGAATTGTCTTACTACACAGTTAGAGGTGAATTACCTCTGAACACTAACAGAAATTAAATAGAATCATAAAAAATCGGATTTCTTGTGTTGGATCTTAACAATGAAGGGACCATATATGACAAAAAAAACCTCTAGGTTAATATTTTCAAGAATATGGTATAAAGAGTTAAAATGCATTATGGTAATTGCAGGCATTAGTGTGTATTAAGGTCTTTGAATATCTTTATGCAAACGAGGTGTGTCTGTTTTCTAGTCTTTTTTCTGCCTTCTATATTTCTAAAACCAATTTCTTGGACAGTGTAGATGACTGCCTGTGTGCTGTGATCTTTCAACTTTCTGGTTTGTGTGTGTGTGTGTGTGTGTGTGTATGCCATATTGATGTATATTTTTCATAAATATATGAATTAAATACATTTATGGCAGATGTCCACAGAGACATAAGAACACAGTTATCTTAGACATCATCCATTTTACGCTACACGGCCTGTGACAAAGCCTCCATAAAACGTACAGTATTCTACAAAATTCATTTTACGCTGATCACTGACGCTTTGATGCAACACGCTTGGAGTGAAATGAACTTCATAATGCAGTGAGCGGTTTTGTTTAGGTTGACTAATATGAGTGATATTCTGCATGACTGCCTCACTGACTGTGTGTAAGACTCTGGAGAAGGTAAACTAGTGTTGGGAAGAGAAGAGAGTGTGATTACTGTACTAAGGAAACAGTGATTTTAAACTTCACTTACAAAAGTGCATAAAATATGTAAATAAACAGTTATGTCCTTTTTTGTAGTCATAGTAGTTTTCCTCCACAAGAAAATAATACATTCAAACTGCACTTTAAAAAAAAATGCACCATGAACATTTTTAAATTGCTCAGCAGTAGCAGGTTTTTCCAGAAAAAATTTCCAGAAAATCTTCTAAAGACAACGTGTAGAAACTGTTATGCACAAGCAGAAGGATACATTCAGTAAAATGTAATTATATATGTTAATAAACAGAGACATTTTATAAGTGCAACATTTATAAATGTTATTGATTAACAGAGACATTTTATAAGTGCAATAACCCACTCCAGGGTGTGCGTGAAGACATATTCTGCACTTCTGGGTTGTTGAAGGTATTCAGCCTATGGCCTCGTGCCTCACAACGCACCGAGGCATGCATACGATATGTCTTACCAGACACCCTGTCACGGGTTATTCCTTTCTTGTTTTTCTGTGAAAGCTTGTAAGACTGGTAACTTACGATGTTTTGTTGGGTTGATCTGAAAATGTGTTTACGGATTCTTGGGCTATGAAACAAGCAGTTATTGTACCTAACAGTTCCCAAAAAACACCTAAAAAACCCACCTGCTATAGATAGATCTATGAGCATAACCATTTGCTGTGTTAGGTATCACCCCTCAAGTTTAGTTTAGTTTTCCCAGTAGTAAAAATGCTGATGAGAATTCAGCTTGCTAAGTAAACCTACAAGCCAACATAAACAATGGATCTTTTGGGAAAGTGTTGTCCATCTGTCTAGTACTCGCAGCTTTCACAAGACAACACATATCCTGAAATATTCAGTGCCAAAAAGCAGAAGTGCAGGATGTGGCACTGTGTGACCATTGTTTTTAGTCAAATGGGTGCCTGGGGTGTTTTTACAAAAAGATTGTGCAAATAATTAGGTTGTGGTTATGGTTAATTAATATTAATATGTCATAAGTACCACAAAGTAACTACGTGAAAATGTAATGCATTCCACAGCAATAATTCTAAACCACTAACTAATCAATTATATACATTACGTTCATTAGATATAGTCAGAGACCAAAGTAATGGCACCCTATACTTATTATACCATAATTCAAGGTAACAGATTAATCTTTATCAAAAAACAAACTTATTTCATTTAAGGTATTTGTTCATGACTAAAGTATTGGCACCACTGCTTCAGTATTTCGTGTGTACTGTTGCTTTTATTATGGCTTTCAGACATTTATGATGATTCTTAAGCAGTATGTTATATCCTATAGGTGAGATCCAAGTCCATTTTGTCTTGCATATTTCTTTCAGCTCAGACAGATTGGATGCACAATGTTTGGCTACAGCTTTTTTCACATCAGTCGAAAACATTTCTATTGAACTGAGATCTGGTGATTGCGGAGGCCATTCTGGAACATTTATCTTAATTTTCTTCAAATATTCAGTTGTTGACTTAGACGTATGCTTTGGGTCATTGTCATGTTGGAAGATAAAATGTCAGCCAATGAAACTATGAGCAGATTGTATCATTGTACTTTGTAGAATGTTTCGATGTAATGGTTGCATTTTTTCTATCTTCAATCACATGAATGTCCCAGTCCCTGAACTACTAAAACACCCCCATATTATGATCGAACCACCTCCATGTTTAACTGTAGGCAAGACTGCCGAGCCTTCATGGACCCCGGAAAAGGATTAGTATGTGGGTCCCCTTCTCTCAATATGCCAGTTCTGTTGCCCCGATGAGGTCAACAACACATCCATAAAATAAATGTGCATGCAACTTTTCGCAAATGTAAACAAATTAAACATTCCAGTAAAAATCTGGTCTGTTATGGTATTTTAATGTACTTCATCCTCGACTTCAGTCAGCAATCATACCATAGACACACACACACATACATTGTTGTTACACTACTCACAGAGACAAAAGCATGATAAAATAAAAATATCACATTAAACAATATTTTTAAGCACTATATCACCCTTAACCTGTGTAAGCACGTTGATGGATAGGTCATTACATTAACAAAGGTGTTTGAGTGTTTGGATCTGCTTGGTTGGCGTCACACAAACTTGGTAATTTTGTAGCTTGACGAAGCGGTTTTAAGCAGTACTGCTGTAGCTGGGATGCCAATTCAGTAAAAAGAACTGTGCCCTTCGACGACCAAATGAGTCAGAATAATGCACATTTAACATGTTTTATTGAATGATCTTATATTATATCATGTATTAAGTGCAGGGTGCCAATAATTTTGTCTGTGTCTGTAAAAATACTCTACGAATCATCTGTGCACAACGTAGGTCTTCCTATAGATGATGTTCTACAGATTGTATTCCTAAATCACACAGATTGGGTCTGTCAACCAGGGTACTTTTGAAATGTAACCTGGGTACATGTCAATATATCAAAGTGTATTCTGATTTAGACAGAAAATGTACCCTACTTTTCAAATAGTGTGAGAAATAGCAATTACTGCAAACTGTTCATTTCCACTCAGACATGATAGCGCATTTCAGTTCACAACAGTGAATTGCTTGATTATCAGTATGAGTATTCAGAAATATGCGGCTGCTGATATGATGAGAAAGGGGAGGGAGATTAAGTTATCGAAATGTTGATATCCAAAGATAATTTTACCTAAATAGAAATATGAGGTCGAGATCACAAGGTACATTATGAATGATTCGTGATCGGGCAGTGACTTCTTTATTCGTCTTTTCTCATCAGTCGGTCACGTTGCTATTTGTGTAGTCAGGCAGTCACGTCTTTTGTTGACTAAATTTAAGATGCAGGCTATTTCTGAGAATACAAATTTGGTTTAAAAGTGAGTTTTAAATTCGAGCAAGTTTCATAACCATTTGTGTAAAAAAATGTTAGTGTGACATACAGATAGACAAACAATGTCCACAGCCCCAGGTTATAGGGGAACAACAGGCTCTGATATATCATGTGCCATTTATTTTGCAAAGGGGTAACCAGAACTCCAGATTAGGTTTTGGGTCTTTGATTAATTTACTCTCCAATTCAGACACTTTACTCTCACAATTCAGAGTAAAATGTATTTTGAGTGAGTAAAATGCAGCATTACCTTGAAGTCATGAGTACTTTTTAATAAATACTGTACATATGGTTTTCCTAATTTTCTAACTGAAAAAAAATCCAACAATGTCTTTCACAGCCTTTTAGTCCTGCCCAAGAGTTTATTTGTAAACAAAAAGGTACTGGATCTTATAATTAAGGAAGATGCATATAATTTTTGTTTCTAGACCTAATCTACTGACCTTGATTTACAGTAGCTCCCATACATGCTTCAAGTTAACATCAGCTTGTGTATCAGGGTTTCATGTTTTATTGCTGGTGCTGGTGGCTACATGTCAACCTGCCTAGCTGTGTTTTAAAATAATCTTCAAGAACAATACCATCGGTGGGCTGACTTATCTGATAAACAGGAGCAACGACACTGTTGTTAAGAGCACTAATCTGTTGGTGTTTCACCGTTTGGGGTGTAATTTTTTGCTTACGTGTAGATGTCACTTCCTTTACCGGTATGGCACACTTTTGTCACTGAATGCATGGAACAGGAAAGTGGGTTTTTTTGTACATGTTCTGTGTATAGAGTTCTTTTTTGCAGCAACGTATTTTTGTTGTTGATGTTTTTCATACAGTTCATCATTTGGAAACTGTTTAATTGTTGCCTGTCAGACAAAAAAAAGTACCAGATCTGGGATCTGGTGTGAACAGGCTCAAATTAACCCCTGCTTCTGCCTTAATGTAAATAATATTATAGTCCAGTAAGCTGTTACTCTCAATGTAGTTAGCTGGTGCATTCACTGTTACAGTTTGTTTGGTTATTTTCTGTATATCTTCCTTTCTCAGTTGATAGACACACTCCCCAACATTTTTTTTAATCTCAAATGTCACAAAATATTGATTTTTAAACAGTACCAATACTGCACTAATGCAAATAAAGAAACAATAATATTGTACTCCTTTCTCCAAACATAGAATACTGTATTTATTGTATAGATTTACCTTCCAAAAATGTGGTTGACAGATAGGTAAATTGGTAGGGTAAGGGGACTAGGGTGGCACAGAGAAATTCTTAAGATCAAGAACCAGTTGCTTATTCAGTAGTCACAAACACACATTGCGAGTTGATTCAACCATGCTTATTTTTTTCTATTGATCACAAGTTTCAGGCAATTCCCAGGCAGGTAGAATTAGCTGTTCCGGCATTTCTATGATCCCTTCTTTAGCTACTTTAGCTATTCACAACTGACCATTGAGACGCCGGGAGCCAACGAAGTACAAGAAGCTTCACAGCATGACAAGTCAAACTATGCATATTCTTAACACATTACATTTAAATATCATACGAGTCATATTTATTCAATGAACACCCAGTACTCAGCTTATGAGGAGCACTAGGGGTAACTAACCCCAACATTAACCGCATCACAGAAAAAATGTACAACATAATGTTTCTGAAATGTGGTTGTGTTATTTACTAGTTAGAGTCAAATATGCAAAAGATCTAGTATAAACTATAACTCTCGGCCAAAAGAAAACAAACAAGTCCAGGGGTGATATCTGGGGTTTGTAGTCTTACTTGCCAAACATTTGGTCTTATTTAAAAAATGTTAAACACGACAACTCTCAGCATGCATCACTTCCGTTTGAGTAAAATTGGAAGCTGTAGTCCCTAATATTACCAACAAGCATTATTCATTCACTGCTGTATAGTCTGGAAGATTGGGTCTGACTAGTATCATAACATATGGATGTTGTACCAAACGATAGCTTTGTCTAAACCGGACTACACTTCGATATATCGACATGTACCTAGGGTGCATTTTGCTAGTACCCTGGTCAACAAAGACCTTATCTGCCTAAGTCATAAAATCATAAAATAAATATCTGAAATTATGTCAATTCCACTTTCCCACTTAAAATGAATTTACTGGGTATTTCACTGAAGTTATGTTTTTAAATACAGTTTGTGCAAAATTCTCAGAATTGGTCTGTTTCTATTTTTGTAACAGTTGACCACACAGTATATGTAAGTGACATGTGATTGTTTGATATTTTTGATATTGCTACACTGTCAAAATCCATTGTACCACTATGAGGATAGGAAAACTACAAGTCTGTCTTGCCTCCATATAACAGTAGTGTGTAAATGGATTGAAATATGTGATACGTATCTATCAGACCCCACATGGTGAAATTCACTGTATCTTTGTTTAATGCAATTTAGTTTAGAATTAAAAAAAAAAAAATCAATGCTAGGTTAACTGGTGTGAGCTTCCAATTACTCAACTAGACAGTTGTTTTATTTTTTTATTTTTTAAACTGAGTGCCTCCATTTAGATTCTCTACCTATTCCTAACTAATTTTAAATTGTAGCAAGACAAAGTTTGACATTTGCTGCTACTGCTGTAGATAGCTAAAGGTAAAAACACATTTGGAGACACAGGAGAATAAATGTTTGATTGATTGTTTGCAGTGAGTATACTTATGGGTATATAACTTCTAAAGTACAGAAGGCAGCGCTGTTACAGGATTTGTATTGTCTACCTCTACCTGCAGTCATGGTTGACGTATAAGGTGGTAAGCTCAGAAAAATATTTGCTGCAAAGACGTTATGGTCTGTGGAACTTCAAACTGCTTCAGAGTACTGTTTCAAAAACTGTGTGTAAGTGTGTGTTGTATCATTCCAGCTGGTGGAGCCATTAACTCCAAGCGGAGAAGCACCAAACCAGGCCCTGCTGAGGATCCTCAAAGAGACAGAGTTTAAAAAGATGAAGGTTCTTGGCTCTGGAGCTTTTGGCACAGTGTACAAGGTAAACATTTAGTGGGAAGGTGGAAAATGATTTATCATTTTATGTTTAACTAGAGAATACCTTTCAATGCACATCATCGACATGGTTTTATTAGGAAATAAATCTTTAAACATATGTTAACATGGACAAAATATATATATTATTTTACACGTAGATGCTATCAATATAAGTACATTTTCTGTTTCTTCCAAAAACTTAGTGAAGCTCACAGTAATGCCTGGAACATATGAAGCTTTTTAAGATCATAGTATTAATTAGCAATGTTCATACACATATTTGGTTTACTGATAAGATAGCGAAGAAAAATGATGGCTAAAGTGCTTGATATTTATTGTAAAACCCCCTGACTGTAGGTATATCTGAGAACAAGTTTCCCTGGTTTAGTTGTGAAGTATTGGTTGACTGTTTCTGTCTGTTTTCATGGCAGGGTCTATGGATTCCTGAAGGGGAAGATGTGAAGATTCCTGTTGCCATTAAGGTTTTGAGAGAAGCGACCTCTCCAAAAGCCAATAAAGAGATCCTGGATGTAAGTTGTTTTTTTCTTTTTCTTAGTAGCTAGAAAATATGAACCTATTACAGTCAAACATACTCATAAGACCACCCGATAAAGCATCTAAAATGATCTTTAGGGACAGTTTGACTCTATAAACAGATTTTGACAGTGAAAATGAACAGAGTACATGTGGTTGTCAAAAGAGACAAGTGGCCATGTTATTGAGAGTCTCAGAATCTTGGGGTATATGGAGACACACTGTAGGACTGTGTCTGTCAATCTATCCATATTTCACACTTACATTTTTATCTGAGGGAATATGGAGGTACCTTACTTGCTGATTAATTTTGTTGTCACATATTTTTCATTAGGATTTTTTTTGTTTTGTTTTGTTTCACTTGTTTGTGTTTAATCCTAATGCTTCATTTTAAAAATTCACCCTGCTTGACCAGTTTGCACATCAATATTTCTATAGGAAGAAAAGAATGGGTGCTGGGACCGCAATTAGATGGAACTTTGAGGCCGAGTATCCTTGAGGAGAGTTAAAATACTTTACTGCATGTAAACACTAGCAGTCGCACAATAAGCACGAACAGAGTTATCAGTCTTTCCAGTTCTTCACTATGTTCAGATCAAGAGCTAATGTTGGAAGATGGTGTTCAGGGTATCAAAAGGGGAGGTCACTGTGTGTCTGATAAATATCCAGATCAGAAAATCTAAACATAATAAGCAAAGAATTTATCACATTGTACTAGAGGGTAGATTAGTTGTTTAGGCTAATGGCTAGTAGGAATTTTAAGTTTTTGAAGTAATAGATTGAGCCCCACACATATATACTGTACATAAAATGAGAAACCTGTACATGTTACACACAATTTGGTGTAAATATGATTCCTCTTGCATTACTTCTAAATGTATTATCCAAATGAAACCCAATTCTGGAGAACTGTCTGCTGCAGATCTCCACCCCAAATCCTCATATGATATAGGGGTAGAACTGCTATTAATTTAACAGAATTAAATAATCAAGGTAAAAATTGTAAGCTAGATGATACTTAAAAATACATTTAAAAAACTGTGTATTTCGTAATGTGTGGCGCATCAACGGGCTCTACCGTATGATAGATGACCGCGACTGGAGTTTATGCGTCCCAAGCCGAAGGCAAGGGCAGTACTGAAAGTCAAGGTCATCTACCACATGGTAGAGCCCGCATCGAGAGGGCTCTATCGCTATTAGAAAACAATTTATTTCTTTATTTTCTCTTTTAAAAAAAGCCTTAAAACTTATATTTACCTTAAACTTCTGATATTTTGCCGGGTAACCTTCCGCTGAGAAAAATAGTCCCTAACATAATTAGAATAGAAAAAAAAGACATACGTGTAGAGAAAACAGTTTTTATTATTATTATTATTATTATTTATTATTATTATTATTATTATTATGACATTGCCAGATAAATTAACTGTAGGATTGTAGAATAGTCTGTGTAGTACAGAGTTGGACTCTAAACTTTTGTTGGAGGTGGGGCATCGTTCAAGCTGGAAGGGAATAGAATGGTTGCTGTGGAAAGAACTTAAACAGGGTTGGCAATTTGACTGGCTGGTTTTGAGGCAGGGCGTTGTTTGGATCCAACTTACGACAGAGTTGTGAACCAATCGTGTCCTCCCTGTTGATTTGCTGTACAGTAGCTATAAATTGATTCTTCGTTACAGACATGATTTTCCTTGCCTTTAGACCAGCGTCAGAAAATATCAATGTTTATGTAGCTTTTTATGTTACCAGATTAGTTGTAGATTAGAATGTATTTATGTGCAGATTGATTTAAAATGTAATTCACAGTTAAGCACTTCAATGTTCCAATGGGCATCTATGCAAAATAGAAGCCAGCTAGCTCTGGAGGCTGATTGGCTGTTCACACTCAGTTGTTTTCTAATTGAATGTACTGCTTTGTAACGCTGTTTGGGCACTCTATTTTAAAACTGTTTAGAACTAAAATATAATTTAGGTTATTTGCTTATTCCATCCATCTGAAATTGCATGCTGCACAGTTACTTTCCATTTCAACTCATCCAGTTAAATACAACTGAAATTTCAGATCATTTTGGAAAGAGATGATTGCCTGCAGTTTGTGTGTAAGACAAGTGCATGGCATGTGGGTGTATGTTGCTTCAAGTCGATTTACTCCTGTAACCAAAAACGTGCATGATTCATGAGAAGCACTTTTATTGTTCATTTAGCATTGTAGTTTATAATTTCCACATTAGAAGCACGGTTGATAAATGATTAATGAAGGGGTTGCCTTTATTCAATGTATAATGCCATTTTAATGAATCTTTGCCATTTTAGACATCAGATTGAAGTTAGATAAAGATGTGTACACTGTTATTCTAATTAACCTTAACCTACAGAGACTTCCAACTACTGTAGTCAAGGAGTAATCCTGAGGGTGACAGACAAGACTTTTAAAATGTGTGTCTCTCCCTCTCATTATACAGGAGGCCTATGTTATGGCCAGTGTTGACAATCCCCATGTTTGCCGCCTTCTGGGAATTTGCCTGACCTCCACGGTGCAGCTGATTACCCAGCTCATGCCGTATGGCTGCCTGCTTGACTACATCAAAGAGAACAAGGATAACATCGGCTCCCAGTACCTCCTCAACTGGTGTGTGCAGATTGCCAAGGTACTGATAACATGTTAAAGGATGTTTTATTATTATAGTATAGTACAAGAAAATAACAGTCTTCAAGTACAAGAACATATGAATAATGGGCTATTTTAATCAAGGTCTTAAAGCTGAAATAAAATTTGCACCATCTCATATAAAAGGAAAATACTGTACAAAACTAATGGAATGTTAAAGAAGTGTTCCTGTTGTTTACTAGTTTTGACCAAAAACAATTGCAAATTAACCTTAATAAATGTGGCTCAACTGATTGTAGAATAGTCACTTTTCTCATTAAAAACTGGATTCCAACATATATAGTTAAATGAAGCCTAGTCTGCTTGAGATTACTTCTTGCTTTTTTATCTGAAATTAAATCCAATGGCCAGTATTAGATTGGTGGGCATGACCGTGTACATGTACAATGCTAGGCACTGTATTAAATATATATGTGACTCCTGCACATTGACAACTGATAATGTGATCCTTAGTAGCAGTGACAACGTCTAGTTATACCTTTGATCTGCTAATAAGGTGTTGGATAAATTGGGTCATACATGTTTTAATTATTTACTACCATTGTCTTGTCTTACACTTCAGGACATATCCAATTTTCTAACTGGCAGACATTGACAAAACTGCTGTTACATTGTGTATGTTCAAAAAACATGGAGCTCAATCAGACTAGCAGTTTGGGAGAAGAAGATCTTTATAGTTTGTGATTATGATGTCTGTACTGTGTGATTTTTACATCATGCAGCATGGCCGCCATACCACACAACCTATCAGCTTCTTACGAACACCAGTTAATATTGGACTATCCCTAAACAAGTATACCAACTTTTAGCACTCTGCAATAAGTGTTTTTTGAGAGACGAATTTTTACATTTAGGCTAAATGTTGTTTTTCAATCCAATATGGTGGCCAAACCATGTGACCTATGACATGTGTTCAATTAACATTTGCCAACTTCCCATAAGCATCTACCATGCTACCAAATTTCATTTTCAACTTTTGGGAAGAAGAAGAAGAAGAAGAAGAAGAAGAAGAAGAAGAAGAAGAAGAAGAAGAAGAAGAAGAAGAAGAAGAATCCAATAACAATAACAATAGGCTTTCCAGCCGTATGGGCCTGGAAGCCTAATAAGAATAATAATTTTAAATTCTCTTTTATTAATAACAAGAAATTATCTAAATTTAATAAAACATTCACTGAGTAGCGGGTATGTCCTCCATAATTGTAATAATATTGTTTAAAAATAAATGTGGTTATTGAAGTAAAACAAAACTACAGCATTACCGGGGCTGCAGCCAGTAACGATCCAGCAGCACTGGTTATAGTATCGTACTGAGCTGGATTCATGGGTTTGCAGAGATCCTGAATTTCTAAAAGAGTACTCCGTTGAAACTGATGGGTTCTCTGTCAAGTACAAAATGCAACCATTACCTGATGGGATGTAATATCTTATAGCCCAAATTACAATTATATCTAAGCTGCTCCTTTAAAGCCCTGTATGTGTCAGACATCGTCTCCACCCTTAAGAGATAAATACGAGTGACGCATACGCTCTGCACCATTTTCTCTTTGTCTTTGCCTGAGGAAGGAGTGAGCTCTGACTTTGTCATAACTATGGAGATAAGTTGACTTAATTCACTTTTTCTCTCTCATTTCAAATGAATCAAATAATTTAGCTTTTTATGTGATAATTCTTCTTAGCTTTAGGCTTTGATTAAGTTCCCTCTGCAAGCAGGTGCTAATGCTCCACCCTGGACTCCCAGACGAAGGAAACTGCCCCCCTTACAAATAGGACCTCAGTTTTACATCTCATCCAAAGTATATAAACACGTGCATACATAATATATACATGTTTTCCTACAGAACTGTAGCTTCAGCAAATCTTTATAGTCTATGAACAGAGATAAAATACCAGCACTTTAGGTTAATGATATAAAAATTTCCAGTCAAAATGTTTAGTACAGTAAATGTTTAAAATATTGGTAGTAAATCTACAATAGGCTACTATACTCGCCATTAATTCCCCACTAAATATAATAATAATAATAATAATAATAATAATAATAATAATAATAATAATAATAATAATAGTAATAAATACCTGAATACAATCTCCACAGTGACAGTGGAAGGTTCTCACCAGCAGAATGTGGTGATATATTTTTTTGTTCTTTCTGGAACTTCATTATGTAGTAAGACCCGTATTTGTTCTTTTGAACAAATGAATGGAAGTTTCTTTTTCAATAAATTTGCTCAAGCCTGGTGTTGTCTGTAGACGGCCGCAATAATGCACTATGCTAATTTAATACATATTTTGGTACAAACTTGATTTTTTCGTGTTTTCCTTCGTGGGTACCCGTGCTACTTAAAGGTGGTGTACAATGAATTGCATCAAAGAGCTAAGGGACAGAAAAGTCTAGGCTAAAACAATAAGTGTAAAGAGATTTGTTATTTATTACAAAGTGATGTTTATTTTTTTATTTGTAGTAGGTTAAGTATTTTTTATAACCTTGCTTATAAAACAATTTAACTAGGAGTCAAACTGCAATAATCTGAAATGTTGAATGGTGTCACATGAAAAAAAAAAAAAAATGAAGAGGTCTAGTCTAAACCCTTTGAACTGTATGCTTATTTTTTCCTATTTGGTCAGAGAAGCTTGCCAGTAAAGGATTACTTGGCATGGCCTTCAGGGAGTAGAAAGTTGTGCGAGGTTACACAAAAGGGAATTTTCACTGCTGAAGTCTCATAAGCGTAATGTACGACTTTCTGATATGTTTCCATGCAAAAAATAGTTTTTAGTCAATTGCACATCTTTTTAGCATGAGAAGGCAATTTGCCCAGTCATACTGTGTTTTAGACAGGCACTTCCAATAAATTCATAAATTATGACTGTGGAGAGAGAGTATCGATTTTGTAAGCTGCATGGAAACCTGGCCGTAAACATGCAAAACACCAATAAAAAAGTGTTTTTATATTTTAGCAGATAAATGGAGGAATACATAAGAGAAAAAAGATACAGTATTATGTAACTGAATAATGCTTTTGCCCTGATTGCTGTTGAAGTTGTTTTCAGTTAATTTATTTTTAGCTGTGAGTTGATTCAGTTCACCCACTGAAGAGGTGCATTCCCAGAAATGAATACACATTTACATTTCTGGCAAATGCGTGCACCATGTTCCTTGAAGCAACACCTTAGAAATCATTCTCGACTGACTTACACAGTGAAGTTGTAGCTGAATCAGCTTTGGGTGTCTGTGCAAAGGGGTGAATCCTGAAGAGTCCCTCTGAAAGTACTAACTTAACAGCTGTTGTAGTTATTCTGAATCTATCATATGTAAATGGCTGCTTCATGAAATAAGTAGGCAACATAAAACGCCTTCCTGCCACTGTTGTTTTTCTGCTTTCAGTAAATCACAGTAGATAGTGTTGCACATCACCCTTTAATTAATATTGTTGTTTTTTGATGTTATTGTTGCTGTTGTTGTTATTGTTGTCATAAGAATGGCCACCCCTTTACAGTATGTGATGTTATTTATTTACTCTAATCTTCTTGGTCAGCAAATATTTAAATTTTATCAATAACTGAAGTTTAGTAATAATCTGTTTTATACATATTTATAAAAAATCCCTATGGTCTGTAGGGGATGAGTTACCTGGAGGATCGGCATTTGGTGCACCGTGACCTGGCTGCTAGAAATGTGCTGGTGAAGACCCCGCAGCACGTAAAGATCACGGACTTTGGGCTTGCCAAGCTGCTGAATGCAGATGAGAAAGAATACCATGCAGATGGAGGAAAAGTAAGGAAATCTGAAATCTATCATTACAGTGTAATTCATTTAGGATGTAGTTTATGGTTATAATTAAGAGCCAGGAAATCACAGTTCAGCTAACCAACCAGTAGTGTGACCCACAAAGGAATCATCTTGCTACATTACATTATGTCTCAAAGTCCCAAAAGTGTTATCCCTGATGCAGCACTGCAGCTGGTGATTCAAAGGTAATTATTACGGGAGACAAAAAATCCTTGAAGTTGTGAGGTTGCAAAATGTATTTTTAAATTATTTTTAAAAGTACAATGATAAGGAAGCAGCTTAAAATGTAAATATGCAATTGTATTATACTGCAGAAAAAAAGAAACCATACATTTCAATTATATATATATAATGTTCATATTAAAGCACTCAGAGGTAGGTTTACTAAAGTGTTGCACATGTCACAATAGTCGCAAACCAGTTGCAAACAAGTCGGAAGTCTTGGGTGAAATGTACTAGACAGACGCAATGCTATTTGCGACTTTATAGGGAATGCTTTGCGGCTGCAGTTTCTGGTTGCAGTTCACACGTAGATGAATATGTAATTATGGGCGTTCATGCATAAATTCACAAATAAGTTGGAGATAGTGCAGATTAGGGTTCTCAGATATTATAATGAGATGTATGAAAGCTGCCGACAATTGCAACACTTACAATTGCATCATTTTTTTAAGAACTTTTGAAAGCGTGTTTTAAACAGTCGCAATTGTTTCTGGCATTTCCGAGCCTGCCTTTTCTCGTGCATTGCCAGTTGTGCTCAATGGATTTTTGAGGTGAACAGCCAAATACCTATTTTTCCCTAAAAGCAGATGTACTTACAAAGCCTTGAAAATACATTTCTATGACATTTCTCATTTCCCCAACATGTTAGAAGCAACAGACTGCACACATGTGTCACTAACCTCTGCAGCTCATTCGGAGCATATTTAAGCACTGCACCACTGATTAACTTAAATAAAACTTATAGGCTACTCATGATCATACAAATTAGTGGTATTATGCAATATGTCTTGCTGGTCCCTTGAAATTCTTATTAACGTGTGTAGGGTGCTGCTGTGTTAATAACCATTGTGTTAAAATTAATTCTCGTATTCATAATTACTGTTAGAGCTGCACTGTATATAAGGATGTTTTGTTAATGTTAGTTTGTCAGTTGGTTCGTTATTATAGTTTATTAACATATATTTGCCTATTGCTTTTCTCTTATTCTGTTCATTTCATGTTGATGCACGTCTGTCATGACATAAGTAATAAATACATTTGTATTTATTGATTCATATCATGATTGGCCTTGGCATATTGTGTCCATTGGTTAACTCTATCTTAGAGAACACTTCGACTAAGAGAACACTTCCCGAGAGGTGTTCTCTTAATCAGAGACCACTTTCAAGGGCAGGACTACACTGCAGTTCTCAGAATTAGTTGTTGGCCTGCTGCTGAAAGACAGTAAGGAGTTTTGATGAAGGATCATTTAAGATATGATTTGTGATTTCTAACATAAAAATGGATAGACTACATAAACTGGAATAAACAAAGGCTTGGAGAATAAACTCAGAAATGTGCAATGTTTTTACATTTATATTGCACATATTTCCCCATACTTTTACTGCAGTAAACTTGAATTAGGGTAGTGATAGTGATGCAGAGCTGAATTAATTCAGATTTCTCTTACCAGGTCCCAATTAAATGGATGGCCTTGGAATCAATTTTACACAGGATCTACACACATCAGAGTGATGTCTGGAGTTATGGTAAGTAAGTCAAGCACAATACACATTTTAACTATAGAAATAGGTATGTCACAGCATTGTGCTTCTAGAAGAGCCCCAGTGAGAAGGGACAATCATCTGCTGTTATCAATCTTTCCTATTGCTTTCTATCACCATTGATTACACACTTGCCAAGATTTATATTACAGATTACAGTTCTGGGCAATGGAAAGAGATATAATCCAGTGAGTAGGAAGTATTCATTTTGTATTTTGTTTTCAATATTTTGGTAAATATCTACTACCTTCACTACCCTTTAATTACTTGGCAAAAAGTGGAATATAGGTTTGTAGTGGTTTGTTTTTCATAATGTATGTATTTTATTAATATTTTATTAAAACAGTAAAGCAATCATATTTTAAATAATACAAAAGTTAAACATTTAACTGTGACTGCGATACATGAGATACTACACAAATGAGTGCACTTAAAATATCTGTTTGTTATTTGACACCAAGTTTTTCTTTCAGTATGACTCAATTGTTCTTCATCCATATTAGCAGATATTGTATTCTGTGTATATTATCAAAAGTCTAGGCTGGAGAGAATAACACAAACTAACCAATTCATCTGTAGGCCTTTTGTTAAGATTACCTGAAAAAAATAAAGAATGCCATACATGATGCATAGCCAAGAACGAATTTCTAAAAATGTCAAATGGGTTCTCCAAGAGACTGAATAGCATTGTGTTATCTTTGCTAACCTTAAAATGAAACTTGTTGGGGTTAACCATAACAAGTCCCAGATTGTCTGGAAATACCTCTCTCTCTGTCTACAGCAAGGCCACAGCAGCCCTGCTTTACTTTGCTGTTACAAAAACTCATATCACAGCTGGAGTTTTGAAACACATATAATGCCTTTCTTTATACCCTTACAATCTAAAAACCCACACATGGAAACGTTTTTCAGCATTGTGCACAGATGGACTTTATCATATGACTTGTGTATCCTTCAAACAGTGTGCATGTCACAGCGTAATTAACCTTATGTAGAGATAATTAAAAAATAAAACAAGTAAAATGTGAGCAATATGTTTTAGGTTTAACTCGTTTTTCAAAATGTCATAAATGATAACTCCAGTGTTAATGAACAAATCGTTACTAGTGTGGATTTTGGCATTTTCAAGGTGTCGTTATTCCTATTTCGTTATGAAATAATCATGCTTAGATGATTTCTGATATTATGTTGATTTGCGAAATAATATTAACATCTTAACAAGCGGCGCTTCTTGTGACTATTTCTTTTGTTTGCTTGGGAATTTAAAAGGAAATCTGTGTTAATTGTTAGAATTTATCAGGCATTAATTTCCACTTGGAAAAGGAGGGTTTCAATTAACGAAAGAGTATATAACTCACCTGGAAACCGAAATTTAGCAGACCACGGCTGTGACGCGACAAGAGCGTACAGGACCAGGATTCATTTTTTACAGACTACGTAGATAATTCAATATTTGTAATTAAGAAAATATTTTAGCCTTTTCTAACCTTACGGAACGTTTGTTGTATTGCTAAAATAATATACCATTATAATGTTACTACCAAGAAATAGCCACTACCACTATAGCCTACCTGAACTCTGGATACAGACATTACAACAGCTGACCACTAATCTAGATTTTATTTGAATTATACAAACAAAAACCTAAGAGTAAGTAATGAAATCTAGTATGGCATACTGGATATTACAGTAAAGTTTTCTTACAGGCAACAGATCAATTACGTGGATTTTGCCTAAATGTTTCCATAACCATGAATTATGCTTCCATTCATTTTTCATCATCTCAATAACATGCATTTAGATTAACTCATTCGCCTTGCCTAGTCATTGAGACAGGAAGTGATGTATGTGCCCTCCGACAATTAAGCCTTTTAACGAGAAATGCGTTCATTAACAATCTCATCAACTCAATTTCAAAGCATTAACAGATTGATTTTATTAACACATTTTGTTTAAAAATCAGTTGCTACTAAAGCTGACGTTACTATACCTCAAGTTCAATACAATAACACTGGTTTTGAAGATCCTGCCAAATATGTCCTACTGTTTTACAGTTTGTTTTCGACTTTCTTACTGCATCTCAAAAATGGTTGAACCCTTTTTATTCTGGATCTCCTTGTGTTTGTCACAACACAAGTCAACCAAAAACAAATATGCCAGATATTTTTTAAATCTTGATTTCAGCAAAATAAGTGTTAAATAAACCTGCAGGTGACACTTTGGGCAGGACACAAAACATACAAGGCTATGCGATTAAAGGATTCATAATACTGTCTCTGCCTTTTGTTGCTTGCTTTAGTTCAGAGGATTCAAAAATATTGCATTATTGACTGAAACAAGTTTAAACAGTGTGTTAAGAACTTCTGTTTTTTATAGATTCAATTATTTGAAAACACAAAATGAAAATAATAACAAGAAAGAATGTATACCATATGCATTTCCCCTATACGGTATGTCACTTACATTGGCCTCTTTGTGTTGTAAGCAGTGAAATTGTTTATCCTGTGTCCTATGTTAATGGTGCATATTTATATCCAAAACAATGACAGAAAAGTATTCTGTAAACAGGAGGACTTGCCAAACATTCTGTCTGCTTGAATTAGTTTTACCTTAACATCATGGCCAACATCAATAAGTGCTGTTGCTGAAACTGTTTTATACAGGGGAACCATCATTCAGATGAAGTTACGTTTTTCACCAAAACAGTTTTCCACAGCTGTAAAGTTTATAAATTGTCTGTGATACTGTATGTGTTATAGTTTTAGAGGGAAATGTATAATTGTATTTTTTAATGAAAACATTTTCCACAAAAAAATCTTACAATTTTACTGTTATTGGCACTGTATTGCTGCATGATTATTGCTTTCTTTGACTAAACAAGATTGCCTTAAAGGTCAGATTAAGGTTAAAGTACTGTATGTGTAATTCCACAAGGTTAAAGCCACAAAAGCAGTTTGCAAATTAAATTTTCAATTGTGCAAAATACAAAATTAATGAAGAAACAGCAAGGGAACAACAGTTTTGTAAGAGTAAAAAAGAAGCTGTATTATTTTTATTGTTGTTGTTATTATTTAACCAATAATGATTTGATGCAGCAATCATTACCAGTTAAATAACGGACTAAGTTAACAGTCAGGTGCCCTGAGCCAATCTGTGAGGTCTGTAATGCTGGTGTTGGTGAACTCTTACTGCCAGCAGGTACTCTTAGAACTCGGTAAGCTCACATTAGTTCTGGCCTGAAGACCCCTCTGCCATTCAGTGCTGACCACCTCTAAAGCAAAGAAGAATTGATACACTAATCTTGTTATATAATGTCATATTGAAATTTAAAAAAAAAAGCCAAATTCTCTGTGTTTGTAGTCACAGTACTTCTCATCTATCTCTTGTGTTTTTTTTTTTTTTTCCAGTTGATATGAAGTCCTCCTTAACTCTGCTTCTCCTTCCTAGGTGTGACTGTTTGGGAGTTAATGACTTTTGGATCAAAGCCTTACGATGGTATCCCAGCTAGCGAGATTGCAGGGGTCCTTGAGAAAGGGGAGCGTCTGCCCCAGCCTCCAATCTGCACAATTGATGTATACATGATTATGGTCAAATGTAAGTGATGCTTCCATACGACAGTGTTTCTCTAATGAACAACTTGTATTTAAAACCCAGCTCACAACAAAGACATGGAAAATAATGTTTATTGTTATCTTATTCCCATACCATATCTTGTTAAATGTTAGAAGCGAGGCTAGTATCTACTGTAATGATTTCTTCCAGCTGCCCAATCTCTCTCTCTCTCTCTCTCTCTCTCTCTCTCTCTCTCTCTCTCTCTCTCTCTCTCTCTCTCTCTCTCTCTCTCTCTCTCTCTCTCTCTCTCTCCATCCACTCAACTTTCTCTACCTGTTGTAATTTAGGCTGGATGATTGACGCAGACAGCAGGCCGAGATTTAGGGAGCTGATTGCAGAATTCTCTAAAATGGCTCGGGATCCTTCTCGCTACCTCGTCATTCAGGTATGGAAAAAGAGCATAACATTCCTTGAATCAGATGCTTGGGCAGGTTAATACAGGAAAGAAAAAGTATCTTTGGATATATCTGCACATGCTGTAGCTTGTCTAGCTAACATAAAGTGCTACATGTTGTACTGGTACATGGGGAGAGTGGAGCATGGGAAGGCTGGTACATAAGGACGCTGGTTGCAAGAGTTTAATTTTTCTTTAGCTCTAATGACCATCTCTCCAGGTGGTTGCAAGACTGAATTATAAACCTCAGTTTTATCATCATCTTTTTTTGTGTAGGGTGATGAAAGAATGCACTTGCCGAGCCCCTCTGACTCCAGATTCTACCGCACCTTGATGGACGGAGAGGACATGGAGGATATTGTGGATGCTGACGAGTATCTTGTTCCCAACAATGGGTTTTTCAACAGCCCATCCACTTCCAGAACACCGCTGTTCAACTCAGTGGTAAAGCTTGGATTTCTTCTGTCAATTTAACCACCTGGGCAGAGGGAAGGGGCTGTGTAGTGTACTGTAGTTCAATGAATATCTTTCCATCATCTAGGTGGATTGATAACTTGGGGTCCATTTCAGTGGAGTGTCAATAATTATTCTCAATTAAAAGAAAAGCTGATGGTAAAAAAAAATATGCAACACACACACACAAACATCCCTCAGTCTTCCTATGAACTTGTTTTTAAACCATTTTACTTAATGTTTCCAAAACAATAATCAGATGTACCATTTTCTTTACACTCAGACTCCCAGGGATGCTTAGTTTCTGGTTTCACTAGTTTACCACAGATCATCCAATTGTGTCCCAATAGGCTTCTTAATATCTGTTGGTTTTGTGTCATTTTTTTTTCACTAAACAGCAGACTTTATTGTTCATAATATTTAATTTATATTCTAATCAAGTTTATTTAAAAAAAAATTATAAATAAAAACACTGTATTTATAATATTGGGATGGAAAAAGCTAAATCAAGCATGTTTGTAAAGTGAAAATAAAATCTAAAATGATTAAAAATGTATATCCAGGACTGGGTGTGTGCTCAGCAATAAAGTGGATAAATAATCCAATACAACTGTTCCACTCCAATAATGTTCTCCTATAAGTCCACTTTTGAAATATCATGGAACTCATCCTAACACCAAAATTATGTCTCTTTTTTATACAGAGTATTAATAGCAACATGGAAGCAACTACCTGTGCTAACAGTAATGGGGTAAGTTTAAGGTCTCAGGAATTTATAGTTTCTTCCCAGTAGGCAACAGTTAATGGCCAGTTGTCTCTGCCTTCTGCTTGCAGGACTACACACTGTAAAAGTGTCCGTTTCCTCCAGCCCCTCTGGTCTTTAAGAGATGGTGGGAAGGCAGAATTTAATATTGACATATATTGATTCCGAGATGCCTTGTTAGCAGTCTTTGTGCCATCAAGTCTCAGCATTACCAAAGCATTCCTAATAAAATGGGTTTTGTCACACAGTATCAAACAGTGCTACCCATCGTTTGATCTCCATTGACAGCATCCATACCAATATATTCTGATCACTTTTTTTTCCCCAGCCCAGTGTTTAGCAGCCTTAAAGTCTGATTTTACCAGCCGCTAAAAACGTGGCGTATGTAAAGAATGGTGTTCACCTGGCATTTTGCACCTGCTAGCAAATTTGCATTTTGCCATCATTAATCTATAAAAATTATATTGAAATGCATACAAATGAAGAAAAGAGCATGGAATTGGGTGGTATCTGAGTGGACGCAAACATTATGTGAAGTAAGGATTTTGCCTTGCAATTGTATTATAACTTGTATATTTGTGCATGTTGAGTAATTTGCATTGCTTTTAAGCTTACATAGGGCACAGTGCTAAATAATTGCCTGGCTGCAATGTAATTTGAATTTTGCATCTGCAATTATTTGCACTGCACCTATACAGTGGCTTGCGAAAGTATTGACCCTCCTTGGCATTTTTCCTATTTTGTTGCCTTACAACCTGGAATTAAAATTGATTTTTATTTGGATTTCATGTAATGGACATACACAAAATAGTCCAAATTGGTGAAGTGAAATGAAAAAAATAACTTGTTTAAAAAAATTCTAAAAAATAAATAACGGAAAAGTGGTGCATGCATATATATTCACCCCCTTTGCTATTAAGCCTCTAAATGAGATCTGGTGCAATCAATTACCTTCAGAAGTCACATAATTAGTTAAATAAAGTCAACCTGTGTGCAATCTAAGTGTCACATGATCTCAGTATATATACACCTGTTCTGAAAGGCCCCAGAGTCTGCAACACCACTAAGCAAGGGGTGCCACCAAGCAAGCGGCACCATGAAGACCAAGGAGCTCTCCAAACAGGTCAGGGACAAAGTTGTGGAGAAGTACAGATCAGGGTTGGGTTATAAAAAAATATCTGAAACTTTGAACATCCCACGGAGCACTATTAAAGCCATTATGAAAAAATGGAACGAATATGGCACCACAACAAACCTGGCAAGAGAGGGCCGCCCACCAAATCTCACGGACCAGGCAAGGAGGGCATTAATCAGAGAGGCAGCAAAGAGACCAAAGATAACCCTGAAGGAGCTGCAGAGCTCCACAGCGTAGATTGGAGTATCTGTCCATAGGACCACTTTAAGCCGTACACTCCACAGAGCTGGGCTTTACGGAAGAGTGGCCAGAAAAAAGCCATTGCTTAAAGAAAAAAATAAGCAAACAGGTGTTCGCCAAAAGGCATGTGGAAGACTCCCCAAACATATGGAAGAAGGTACTCTGGTCAGATGAGACTAAAATTGAGCTTGTTGTAAGGCAACAAAATAGGAAAAATGCCAAGGGGGGGGGGGGGGGGGGGGTCAATACTTTCGCAAGCCACTGTACTTACATCACCCCTCTTAAATCAGAAGTTAAACAAGTTTGTCTCCCTTCAATAAGGGGAGGTCAAAATTGAGGGGCTTTAGTGCTCAAGACAGGCCTGTTATGTGTTAGATGAATTCACTGTATTCAGAGCTCCAATTACCCCAAACAGTCCCTCATTATTCTGCATTTGAACTTACACAGGAAAAAATAATATTAAGAGATGTTAGATAGTTCCTTCAACAATTTACTGTCAACATGGCCTAACCGTAAATTAACAGAATTTGTAAAATACCAAAAGCAACTGTGTGCGATTTTGAGGATTACAAAAGACAAGGATTTTATTCACGGTTTTAACCGCCTGTTTGTCTGGTTATCGTTAAATTGGCAAAAATGTACACCAGTGTGTTCTTTATTTAAAATAAGAAGTATGTTATGTAGTTTTAATGTTTATTTTGTTTTTAATCATCAGGGACATCCAACAAGAGACGACAGCTTCATCCTTCGATACAGCACAGATCCCACAGGCCCGCTGTCAGATGAATGTCTGGAAAAGGATTTTGAACCTGCACCAGGTTGGTGAAACAGCCTTTATACTGTGAAATGATGGTGCTTGAATTGTTAGCCTTTAAAAAGGGATATTCATTTGCAAGTTATGAAAAAACTAAGTGTGCATAGGGATCACACAGCTGCATTTTCTTAATATTTTAAAGAATACAAACCCTGGCGTTTCTCTTATGTTTTCAGAATATGTGAACCAGAATGGACGCTCATTGTCTGAAATGATGAACCCCATTTACCAGGATGTCCTCCTTCCTCGCAGCCCCACTGAGAGAGCTGAAGACTCTCACTATCTGAATTCTGTCAGCAACACTGTGGACAACCCAGAGTACCTGAATACCAACCCGCCTGTTCTCCCCAGGCCAGTCTTTGATAATCCACGCTACTGCGACCAAAAATTCCACCACCAAACCAGTCTGGACAATCCTGATTATCAGCAGGACTTTTTTCCGTTAATATCAAAAGCAAATGGTCACTTTCCTGCAACTGAGAATGTTGAATATTTGGGCTTAACAGCACAGCCAAAGGCCCACTAGGACAATGCTGTTTGACTGCTCTTATAGCCTCTCTAAGAATGGCATTCCAAATGTTCTGAGTGTCTGTGGAGCCAATTCGGTGTAATAATTAAAAACAACCCTAGTGGTTTTCTCATAGAAAGGGGTGCATTGTAAGCAGTTCTCAAATTTAGTTATTTTCCAGTCATTGAACATTATGACATTGTGCTTGAACACAAACAACTTCAAGACTTTTTGGATTTATCCTTCTTTATTTGAGGTTTACAATTGTTCCCCTGAAAACTTCACACACATACAGATAAGAAAAGTTTAGAGTATATTCACAGCTGTAAATAAGCTATCAGCCTTGGATTGTCATCTATGTGGGTTGCTACTTGTTTTGAAGAAAGGATTCATTCATTTTAGCAAGCAAAGACTTCCAAGCTTCACCACCTTAGCATCAACATGCCCTTGATGACAATAGATTAAACTATTTATTTTTTTCCTGATAGAGAAATGCTTCTCAAGTCAGTGCAAAAAGACATTGCACATGGCATTGCATTTAACACAGTATTTATTGGAGCCAAAATGATGCCTAGGTTTTCATGAGTACCCAAGGACATCTGCCTGTCTACATTGAATGGGTAGTAGTTTCAGTGTGGGATTATTCTTGCACATGATTTCAGCAGGGAAAAAGCCTAATGCAGTATAAGGAGAAGTTAGAGCAGAATAGACAGGAACAAGACAAGGAGTAGGCATCAATGGCATTAAGTACTATAGTGGGCATTTCTTGTCAGAGCCTCTTTTTTGTCAATTTTAATCACAAAATAAACAAGTCACACCAAACTGCAATATCATTGGCATACTCATAAATTTTAAAAAATCTTTGTGAACGTTGTTGGAAAATGACTAACTCAAAACAAAAGATTTTGCTATTTTGTTCTGCAAGATATTCTACATATAACACTGCGACTGTCCCTTTTAACTTCCAACACCAACATATTTACATTATAGACTGGTTTAAAATGAACTTTTTTGTTTACAGTAAATCCTGTACAATCGTGTGTCATTGGGACCGGAAAATTGTGCCAGATTAGACAATGTACTGGATTACAGTTACTGTAAAAAATCAAATACTGTACCTAACAAAAGGTAAAATGACAAATTTTTTGAACGCTTTAAAAAACAAAAACGTTATTACTGTACATACACAATATAATAAACACAATCATACCTCAACAAAACCTTTTATCTGTTATTATTACAAGCCAGTTTAAATCATTCCCATAGAAAGATGTTCACTTGTTTGTACTGTACCTGCATGCAGTACACAGTCAAATTTACATAGATTTTAGGCAAAAGTGACTTCAAAATCATGCCAGATTTCATAATAGACAGATTCCGGGTTATAGAGAGTATCATACTATTCATTTCAGTCGGTATTTGGTTGGTATCCAAAATCATGCTGAATTATACAGATAGATGATATGTAGAGGGGCTGGATTAGACAGGTTTTACTGTATTTTTAAACAACATAAAATGGAATTGTGGTTTGAAAAATGTACTACACTAGATAAAACAACATGAAAAAGTTAAACCTTGTATAGTAAAAAATTATGTAGGTAACTGGGTATCTAAAAGGCGTTGTTCCTATGGTTCTTAATTAGAGGCTGACAGATTTTTTTTTTTACTTCCCTAAGAAATTACAGACCATTGCATTAAATATGTATGGTTTATTAATGCATATTAACCAAAATTCACTCATTCAGTGACAAGAGGGACTTGGCTGTATTTAGTTATGGGATGGCATTCTGCTTTTGCACTACCGATTTCGTCTACCTGGCTGTAAACCTAGTGTCATATATAGCCTTCACTACTAAGTATTATAACCTCGGCAAGCATGGCCACAATTTGACCAACAGATTTGGCTGTATTAGAGTCCTGCAAGTCACATGCTCTTAATTGACATTACATGAAATATATGTTTGTCAGCCATGGTACATTTACTGGGAAATAATGAGTTGACTTCAAAAATATCTGATTTAAAACTAACCAGTGTGTACCAAATCCCATATATAATTCTGAAATCTAATAGTTTTGTTTCCTCTTGCAAGGTCTAGCTTTAGTTAATTTGGATGTGCTAAAGTTCCATTTAAGTTGTCTGTTAGAAAAAAGTATTGCTTACTTCAACCTCAGCCTCACTCAAATTTAGGAATGTCTTTTCTGAAAAGCATGTTGAGCAACTTGCAGCAATTAGATTCATTTTTAGCAATTTATTGATGAAATGCAAAAGCACTATTGTAAATACAGTTTATGAAAAAGCTGTCTTTTTTAAAATGTTTATTGGTCCTGAAAAATTGTTTGTATATGGAGTGCAGTATAATGATAGGTAATTATATGCTATGTAAACACTGAAATATTTGGAATTGTATGATATGCAATGACTATATGAATGTCAATAAGGTAGTAACATAAAATATTCATCCAATGGCATTGGAAAGGTATTCAAAAATTGTAAGCCATCCTTGCTAGTTTCAGTAAAGCTATGTTTTAAAAGAAAAAAAAGTAAGACTAGCAATAAGTCACTGTCAGCACCTTTCCATTAATTTCCTTGAGTGCATGCTGCACTTACAAGTCAATTTCATTTTTGAGAATATATTTAATCAATATAAAAATAAAGCTTTACTGTTTCACTGCCACCTTCAAGATATTATACTGTTGCATGTTGTATAACTTTAATAAAAATTGTGTACAATCTATTTATACAGAAGCAGTGATTAAATGTCTATTGTATAGTATATGCATAAGTGCCTTATTGGAAGCTGTTATAAGCCTAAAAAAGGAACATAACAAGACATGTATTATTAAGCTATCTGTCTTGAGCATGCTGTCAGTATCCTCAAACTGTGTGCAGAATGGGAGCGCATCTGTATTCTTTGGATGCACATTTGTCTCCTGCCCCATTAGGGCATGTGTATGGCATGCCTTCATATGGACTTCAGGTGAAGGTGCTATTAAGAATATGGCCCCAGGGCAGGGGATAAAGAGGGCCTATTAAGTGACCTCTTCCATGAAAAGGTCTGACAGTGCACCATGAGACCTCAATGTATCCTGGATACTAATAGAAGAAATCCTTGCTGAATAGATTACTGCCTCTCCAAGCCTCCATCAGGCCTAGGAACTGAGAGGACGTCAGACAGCATTCAGGTAGTTTTGCTGAATATTCTGATTACAATGGAGCTCTTCCCACTGCATACCCGACACTGTAGCAGGATAGCTTCAGGAATGAGAGACTCAGAAACAAGGAGCTGCAGTCTAAGCCTATAAGTGCATGGCTTAATAAACACAAATAGAACAACAAATAAACAGGCATAGTGGCCAAAACAAAAGGTTCAAATAAAACAATACAGGACATAAACACCACTGTTTAGGCCAGGTTTTTGCCTTCACTAAACACTTCAATAACACACGTTCACAACACCACCATCCTCGAACACCTTCACCAAACAAATAATTTCTGTGGCCACTCCCCAGTTAGCATTCAGTTACCTAACTGGGGAATGACCACACCTGTGATTGCTTTCAGGTGCAGAATTAACCTCATCCTTGCTAGCCTTTCATTCCCACACACACTACTTACATTTTGGACCTTTCCCCTGCCACATTCCCATTTAGGTGACCTGCAATCTTACTTGCTAGTTATTACGAATACAGGCACCGCATTGTATATTTACTACTTTTATATTCACTAGCTACACAACACTGGTGTAGCCCTAAATCATAAAGTACCGGAACACCAATTAAAACATTGCTTTTTCTCAAACAAATGATATCAATTCACGTTTTATTTGTACATTGAACTTGAGGTAACATTTAATAGGTAATGCATGTGTCTCGCATGTGACTTTTAGGCTACTCCCCCTTGGTCAGTCCTGCCAGATTAGCATTTTTCCAGTCAAATTTGACTGGTTTTGAAAGCAGCTAGCAAAGTGGTGTGCAATTCTTGTCTTAGAGGGCCGGTGTCCCTCCAGGTTTTTGTTCCAACAATTCCAACCAATTAAGTGCTTATTAGAAGCTTAATTAGTCAAATTATTTAATTTAGGGTACAGTTGGAACAAAAACCGGCTTAGCCATCTGCAAGTACGCAAGGGGGTTGTTATCGATATAGATAAGGAACTGTGAACCAGTCAAATACTCTTTGAATTTTTCAGTAAATGCCCACTTTAAGGCCAGCAGTTCTAACTTAAACGAGCTGTAATTATTTTCAGAAAGTAGAAGACTTCGACTTGAGTAAGCTATCACTTTCTCAGTCTCATCTTGTTTGTGGGCCAATTCAGCACCCAGGCCAATATAGCATCCATATAAACTATAAACAGAAGCAAAAAGTCAGCAAAAGCTAGTATAGGTGCACTAACCAACATCTGTTTTAACCACTGAAGAGCTTCTTCACATTGCACTGTCCAATTCCAGTCTGGTACAGACTGGGTCTGGCGAGGAGAGCTGTTCTTGGGAAGTCCATCAAACAGTTGATGTAACAGTGCTGCCACCTTAGAAAAATCTGGAATGAACCGGCGGTAGTACCCGACGAACCCTAAAAAGGAACATAATTTTGTTATGTTAGTTGGAGTGTTCCACTCTTGAACTGCTGCTACCTTCTCGGGTCAGGTGCCACCTTATCTTCAGAGACCATATGTCCTAAGTATTGTACTTGTTTCTGCAGAAGCTGACTCTTGGTAGGCTGCAATTTCTATCCATACATGGACAGCCTTCCCAGCACAAACTCCAGGTCATGCAGGTGGGTGTCAAAATCTATAGAAATGTAGGAACAATTCAATAATTGATCATTTAAAGTTTATCTGGGTTGATTAGTTCTCTTGTTAATAATATTTAATGGATCCATAACAGCGCCTGTCCACTCTGTCCTCTTCGCTGAATCTTTTAGCTACGCAGGTAGCAGGGCACAGTTTCTTTTGGATACTGTGGTTTTAGGTGTAGAGCAGACCCAGACTGGTTTGTCTGATAAATGTCTGTAAGTTTTATGGCAGTCCTCTAGCCAGGCCTCAGTCTCGATGCTTGTGGTAGTGACTCCCTTGCAGCTTGCTTCCTCTTCTTGGGTCAGTTTTCAGGCAGAGTCCCGTCTTGAGTCCATTTTTAGGTTGGAGTTGCAGCTTTGCTTACCAGCACCTTGTTTAGCATTCGATGTGGTGAGCAAAATGTTTAGTTTTGCTTGGATACTTATGCAGTAGCGACCAGTGAATTTTAAAATAGGTGGGGCGATAATCCAAAAACTAAAAATATATATTTTAAAAAGGACCATTGAAAGAAAAAAGTTTTCTTTCACACTAACATGCACAATATATATCACAATTACCAGTATACATTCAGGGGCTTTAATAGAGCACAGTTTGTAACTGTGCATGTGTATGAGCATCATCTTACTGTATTTCTTAAGTCAAACTGTACTCACCTACTTATACAGGAACTTGCTCCGTGATCGTTGGGGGCCGCAAATTCTTCAATGGTTCGCTTGTTGAATTCCGGTATCTCCTCGATCAGCAATTTCTTAATAGACAGCATAGCCAATGCCAATAGCCGATCCTGCGACATTGTGTTCCTTAAGAATGTTTTAATTCTCCTCAGTTGCCATTGCTGTTGTTATAAGTATATGCAACAATATCACAGTCTCAGAAAATGTGTCCTGCAGGTTTTATTTAGTAAATAAACTGGAGAGTGCCACATCCCCACTACCAAACGAAATTTTGGTTTCGCATAAATGACAGAAAGTTTTGTTTGCAGCTTTCGTCAAACAGGTTGTTGTTGCAGTTGGGACTTGTTCACATCTATATTTTATGTCTTCCTTGCACCAAACCGCTTGTGTTTGCAGTTTTACAGTCTTTTCACTGTCCTTTCAGCCTCAACTAGTCCAAATGCCCCCTTCCTAGCCCCGGTCATCTTCAGTTCAGTATTCCTGCCAGGAACCAAGGAGCCCTTTTCTTAAGACACAACATTTTGATCTTTTCCTAAGACACAGCAGTTTCATTAATTAGTCCAGTTATATCATTAATACATGTTCAATTAATATCATATTCAGAGAATATGTCCTACAGAAAAGATAACTTTCTTTCTGCCAAACAATGATCCATGTAGTAGGGGCATTGCAAAGTGTAAAGGGCATTCTGTCAAACTTATATAAGCCCATTGGAGTAGTGAAGGCTGTTTTCTTACAATGTTGAGGATCTATTTCAACCTGCCAGTATCCGTAGTAGTAGTAACAAAGTAGGTCAGGGCCTCCTCTATATAGGGCAAAGGATAGGCATCCTTATGAGTGACCCCATTTAACTTCCTTTAATCTACACAAAATCTCAATGTCCCATCTTTCTGTTTGACTAACACAATGGGTGTGGCCCATGGGCTACAACTTTTATGAATAACCTCCCTGCAACATACCTTGAAGTAACGTCTTCCTCTCTTTGTACAGATTAGGGGGGATCTGTCTATAGCATTCCCAGATGGGTGGGGCTATCCCTGAATGGATTTGATGCTGAACAGTGCTAATGCAGCCATAGTCCTCTGAATGTTCTGCAAAAACACCTCAGTGCTTTTCCAGAAGGATAGCTAATCTCTTCTTCTGTTCATCAGTCAGCTCTACCCCTATTGAATTCACCAGATGACTCCAAGGGGCTCCATCACCCACTATCTCAGGCCCTCTGACTTGCTGCGGACGCACTTCAACACCACTCCCCTCTAGAAGCTGTAATTCTATATGATACATGCATATGATATGCGTCCCAGTCTTCAACTCGGAATGCTGTATGTACCAATGGCTGGTATCTCAGCAAAACAACAGGATCAACGAGGATCTCTTTCCTAGACTTGACTCCATCAAGGCTGGGTAATCGCAGCTTTCTGGCCCTGTTCTGGTACAACAGCGGAGAATCATTTTGGTTGCACCAAAAACCATTCTTGCCTTCCTTGGGGAGTTGTAACAAAGCAACTGTTTACTCTAGAGCGGCCAGCTTGTTGAAAAAAAGCATCCTAGCACTCTTTAATGGCATTCATTCCCAATAACCCTGAAGTGGAGGAGAGGCACTTATCTTCAACAGCTACCACCCCACACTTTGGAATCTTCACCCCTGCAACTTCGAGATCCAACTCCACATATCACTTATAAGGGATAGAAAGTCCATTAACCTCCTTCAAAGTAAGCCAGGACTTAAGGTTTTGCAGCCATTTTCCAAGAGGTCAGAAGTGGGCTTCGAAGAAGCTTTCTTTTAATAGTCACCTGGGAATTGATATTGACTGGACAAGGCATCTGTATCCCTTCCATGCACACCTCAATCACAGGACTCTCTCCTACAACTTGTTCAAAGGCTTGACTCAAAGGACCTTGGTCAACTCTGCCCACCATCTGGTCCATGACAGCAGGCGATCCTAGTTTAAAGCCAATTATCTGCGAGGGCTCTGCTCACCTCTCTGGAGATAAAAATGATCAATATAGCTCCCGAGCAGCGGATCCAGTAAATGCACTCCTCGCGGAGTGCAGGATGTGCCCTATAGCCTGGAGATTGCAAGTTCAAATCCAGGCTATGTCACAGCCGACCGTGCCCGGGAGTTCCTAGGAGGCGGCGCACAATTGGTCGAGTGCTGCCCAGGTAGGGAGGGCTTAGGTGGGCAGGGGAATCCATGGCTCACTGCGCATCAGCGACCCCTGTGACCAATAGGGCGCCTGTGGTTCTGCAGTGGAGCCACCAGATGTCTTGTCCTCCAGCACTATAGGTCGCAATGTTGGCTTAGCAAGAGCACATTTCAGAGGACTCCTGCTCCAGCTGCCGTTTTCCAAGTCGGTGGGGGGTTGCGAGCGGTGAGCCAAGGTTACAGATAATAATTGGGCACACTTAAATTTGGAGAGAAAATTGATGACTAAATTAAAAAAAAAAAAAAAAAAGTTCAATATGCCCTGCCTGGAGGCAGCCTCTATAAATGGACCTATCTTGCATGTCATACTGGTGGCATGGACTCAGTCTTGATGGTAGTCTATGGGAAGCGTCAGCTTCAGGTACTGGTCCTTGGGTCAGTGGGGGTAACTCAGTTCCCAACAGGCTCTTAGACAACCCACTCACCTGGCTTACTAGGTCCTGGGCCAGATCAGCTCTCAGACCTAGGGGTCGCTCCCTTTACTGCTCCACACTGGTACAAGTCCAGGTCCACATGCATCTCAGCTCTCCTCACGGCTTCTCGTTTCAACTGTTCAAAAGAAAGGTCTTCACTGTTTGTAGCTTTTATGAGTAGCTCCCAATATAGGGCAGTATCTCGCAATCCAGACACAAATTGATCTCATAACAGCACGTCTTCACTCTGGATCCCTCGAGTCACAGTCAAAAATCCTCTGGAATGCTTTCTGGAGGCATAAGATGAATTCTCAAACACTCTCCATATTCTGCTTACAATTAAAAAAAAACAGACTGGACCACAGAGACAGGAACCCTATCGCCATATAGCTCATGTAGTCTACTGAATATATATTTTACAGAACTTGGCTCTGCCCAGCTTCAGTAAAGAAAAAATAAGTAAGCAATAACACACGACATGGTGTGTAGTAGTTACAAAATTATCGCACGGCCTGGGTGAGCTGTGAGGCACGAGGCGAAGCCAACTATTTGAACTGTTGCTGCTGTTTAGAATGTTCCTATTGATTTTCCCCATTAATTATCATAAAATGGTGGCCAGAGGGTTAAGTAGCTAGATATCATTAAGTGCTAATAAAGTAGTAATTTGCAGTATGCAGAATAACTTCCTAAGTGTGTCATACAGATGGACAAATGTACAGTATGGTCAGAGACAGTATATAACCGGAATATAATACGCTCAATAACTCAAGAATATTCTTAATAAAGTGAAAGTGATACATGTAAATTCCAATTACAAAATCAACTATTTTGTTTTATTTAATACCACAGTTTAAGCTTTTGCATCTCTGAGGTATAAAAAACCTGCTCTGACACAGACATTGCACTTGGTTTCATGTGACATTTACTATTGTGATGTTGATTAATGAAAATTACAGTACAGAGGGCTGGTGATAGCTGGTGATTTCCTTCAGGATTCCACATGACCATATATAGTCCTTAAGGATAGTTTAACAAAAAATCTCCTTCAGGAGTCCTGCAGGTCCTCATTTGTCATACAGGATTCCTAAAGGATTGCTTTATAGAAAAATAAGATCAGATAGGAGGCTGACTCTGAAGCGACGAAGACGAACAGATGCTGTTTGCAGTTTTTAAGTTTTTTTATTATTACAGATCACTGCAAAGTAGCTACAAACCACATATGTATTATACCTACTTTAGTGTAAACAGACTTTGAAAAATAATAACCTCTCCCTGCCAAACCAATATTCCCCACACCAACACATAAAGGTGCTCCTCGCCTCCCCCTTCTTCTTCTGGGGTGTACGCACCACTGACCTCAGCATGGGGCACTCTGGCAGCGGTGGTGGCGCTGGCAGCGGCAATGCTGACCTCAGGGCGGGGGGGGCACTCTGGTAGTGGTGACACTGGCAGCGGCAATGCTGACCTCAGGGCAGGGGGCACTCTGGTAGTGGTGGCGCTGGCAGCGGCAATGCTGATACCTTTGTGGGGCACTCCGACAGTGATGGTGGCACTGGGCAGCCCGGCAATGTGCAAGGCACACCAGCCACTGTTCCTCCTCCTCGATCTCCTAGAGGGGCCAGTTTACCGTGAAGTGCCCACACTTCCTGCAGGTAGAGCACCAATGCAAGACCTCCAGTGCCCTCCTGCCATGTAGCTGGCAGGGTGCGGGGTATTCTAGCAGTGGCAACGGTGGCTCCTCCCTCTATGCTCTGGAGCTGGCACTGGCTTCTTGGCTCGCCTCTGTGAACGGCCACTTCTCCCCTTCTTCCTCTTCGGGGTGTTTGGGAAAATAAAACTGATAAACAATATTATTAATGTCAAATATATGTTTATTAGTATAGCTCAGAAAATAATAATTTTAAATGGATAGGGTCACACACTCTGGGCTACAGTGAGATTGAAACTGAGCCCTGAGCAATACATTCAATGCAGTTTTCTAACTTTCAACGCATGCCTTTGTAATGATGTCAATCATGACCCCTTCTCTCACTACCTTATGTACTTGTGGCACTTTCCTAGTCACTCAGTCAAACCTACACAAAGAAATTCCTTTTGAATCTGTTATCTCTGAGATTCACCCATCCCCCATACAAGCAGAGGTCCTCTTTGCATTCCTGGCTCAAGCACCATACCCAGCTTCTCAGTTTGTTTGCTGTAAAAAATTACACTATAAAAGAATAATTAGTTCTAATATAAAAACTATTACAAAATATTTACAGGGGCAGGTGGCAACTCCACTTCACCCTGAAAGGGGCAGCACCTGGTGTAGTGCCCAGGCTCGGCACAGACGAGGCACCATGGAAGCACGTCCTCCATCCGGCTATTTTGGGCAGGTGGCTGGGGTTGTATTTCTTCCCAGTGAAGCCATTCCTCTGCTGTGCTCACTTCAGCCCAATAATAGGCTTCCCCTTCCAGAGGGGGTCTTCGCATTGGCCCACTCCCTGCCGGTGCCCAAATTCCTCACAAGCAGGACACCACAGAGCCCATTCCACCTTTAGCCGGCGCAGTCTTTTTCTTGGCTGAGATGGCAGTGATTACTGACTTTGTTGTTAAAATGTATTTAACACACAATCATTATAATAATCATTTCTCAATTTAGATTAAGGTGCAGCTTTAATGTTTTTCTTTTCAAAAGTAGCAGTGTTCCCCATGGTTACAACAAATAGCACCATATCTCCACTTTACTATTTTCAAAGTGATTTATCATTTGAGAAAAAATGACTAAACTGAGGGGATTTCCAGGAGGGGAATTTATAGCTTGAACATCAAATTTGTGAAAGCACTTTGTTCAGTAATGACTTCAGATATGCATTGCCACTCTACGATAAACTTTAGGTGTCAAATACAATAATAAAGTGGTTCCCAAACGGGGGGCGGGAACCCTTAGGTGTCTGTGAAATGATTTTACGGGGGCTGCAACACTCATATTTCTTAGTTAATCTACTGTCATAGACCTGTGCGCTAATTAAGTTTGGGAACCCCTGCAGTAACCATCAATTCAACTATGATTTTAAAATCCTCAGAAATATCTACAAGCACTAAAGTCTACAGTATAAGATGGCCATAAATTAAATCCTGTATTTACACAAATTTAAGTCGCATGTCAATTATTCTGATGCGCTTGAACAAGACCAACTGTACACGATACTGCTCACTTCAAATATTACTCTCAGTACAGTACCAGTATATTAAAATGGCTGCACAGCCAACTTCATGAACATTTTTTGAGTCAGTTTTAAAAGAAATGTAATTTTGTTTGCTGAATAAAAGAGAAACTGGAGCATCTTAGATGTGTCAGAAGGTGGAGACGTAACTGAAAGGCAATGTAATACTATAATATTACCAGTATAGCACTTGTTGAAATGATTAATGTGGGTCCTGCTTCAAAACGAACACAATTATTTATATATATATATATATATATATATATATATATATATATATATATATATATATATATATATATATATATATATATATCTTTCTCTATCTGGAGGAGCACAAGAAACAGGAGCACTAAGGTAATGGCGGATTCTCCATCGCTCTTTGATTCTCTAACTTACTCACTGTTATTATGGTCTGTGCCTAGTTTAACTACAGGAACCCCACCAGTGCAAACTATTGTAAGTCCTAACTCAAATCTCAAATGAACTACACATTTCTATCTTGCACTAATTTTGCTTGTGAACATGACAGAGTGGGCGGGTCCCCCGGAAGTTAAATGTAAGGGGGGGGGGGGATTGCTGCGAGCGGGACAATGCATGTGACTGCTGAGTGGAGTGAGTCGACTGTGAGAGATGGAGCGATAGATTGAGTGAGTGTATGCCTTTGAAGCTGTTTATTATTTTGTCATGAACCCTGGCCCAAACAGGGATTCATTATTGTTTGTTTTTATTGAGGAGGAATAAGAATTAGAGTTAGAATTCCATCTGGTCTCCCCTGAGTCTGTCTCACCTTCATAGCGTAGAATGCTACATTGGTGTTTCAGAAGTGGGATTTGTACAGCGCCTTCCATGTGGGGTAAAGCAGAAGTAGAGGGAGAAGACGGAGGACAGAAGAGAGATGAGAGGAGATGAGCTGCGAGCCAGACTAGAAGAGCTGGTAGCTGAGCTGAGGGTCAGGCGTGACCAGAGAACAGGCGCTGCGTGGGGAGAGAGAAGCAAGAACCCTTGGGCCGAAGAGAAATGAGGGATCAAGATGGCGGGGCTGGAAGAATGACAGACTGCCCCGCAGGCAGAGGGGCACTGCGTCATCATGGTAGAGGAAGAAGGAAGTTCATCAGCCATCTGAAGGGACATCATCGCACATAGAGTTGGGAGGAGCACGAGTGCGTGTTATGAAAGAGGCAACGTCACCACAGGACACACACGCCCTGCAGCAGGATGTCAACAAAGGGGCCTACTACAGCCATCTGCAGTACGATGGTAAGGCTGACTGGCGAGACTTTTTAAAGCAATTCGAAATGATGGCAACTGTAAACGATTGGACAGATAGAGAGAAAGCTAGCAAATAACTCTTTTAAAGAGTATTTTTTGTTGGAGAAAGTAGAGGAATATATGGATAGGTGTCATGCTTACCAATGGGAATTAATGGAAGGAGGGGCTCCATGGTGCCTCGCTTGTCTGGCGCATTGCCACTGCCAGCACTGGCCCAAACAGTATTTCCGCTGCCGGAGTGTGACACCCCGGTGTCAGCATTTTTGTTGCCAGTGGTGTCACTGGTAGCATTTCCGCTGTCAGAATTACCACTGCTGGAGGAGCAAGCTGGTGCACTGTCAGCATTGCCACTGTCAACATTTCCTCCAAGGGTTGAATTAAATCCTCTGCTCTTGGCCCAGGAGTACCCCTGAGACTTTGGGGATTTTAATGGGGGAGGTGGCCTTTGAGGCCATGTGTGCTTTGCACAAGGGGGGGGGGGGGGGGGGGGGGTATATGTGGCGGGGTACACCCCGCCCCTGTGCATATTTTATATTTTATGTGGTGTGTTATTGTGAATATGTATGCATGTATGTATTGGTGCATAGGTTGTAGGATTATTACTATGAGAAGAAGGGGTCATGTTCCTTGCTGAGTCGGGATTTTGTTGGTGTTCCAGCTGACTATTTGTCCCATCTTGCCTTTCAGTCTGACTTCTGATCCATCCCAGAACACTGTCATCTCGGCTACCTCTCTAGAACAGTTAGATATCGGTTTAATCCACTTTTTAATCTGAGAAACATTCCTTCGAATCTGTCCCCCTCCCTTCCTTCCAGAGTGTAACTGTTTCCATGTTTCCTGACAATCAACTATGGTTGCTGTTCAAATTTTGTGGAAAAGCTTTTTGCTTTTGGGTTGAACGTGACTATAAACTTCTTTCCAATGCCCGTGCATGTTATTTCCCTTTCATTTACTTGTGGAAATCGATATCTCTTACAGCTGTGTCTGCAGTTGCTTGGTTACATTGTATAGACAACTGTGGCAATTTCATTCTCAGCTGACGATTAAACAAAAGTAATTGTGTGTGATGTACTTCTGTATGCTAAAAGGAAAGTGGGCAGTTTTTTTCCAGTCCTTGCCTTCAGCATGTGCTATGCGAATTGCCTTGGAAACTGTTCTGTTTTGCCTTTCCACCTCATCATTTGCCTGTGACCAATATGATGTTTCAGGTCTAGGGTGAATGAAATTGTTTTTCAAATACTCTGAATTCACTGGACACAAACTGAGTTCCATTATCCGTGACGATGGTTTCTAGTAAACCACATGATGCAAAAGTGGAGACTGTCAATATCAACTGATGCTGTGATCTTTTGCAGAATTCCAACACCCACCCATCAAGAGTAATAATTTACTATGACTAACAGGTACTCTCCCGAAGGAAATGGTCCGCCTAAATTAATGGCTATGGTCTCCAATTATGTTTTTTCTCCTCACCGCAGCGAGTCCCCACACAGCATGGACATTCTGTGGACGTATGAGCAACCTTCGATCTGACAAGCCTAAAGCCAGAATACATGGTTAAAAGCCTATAAATTTATTAAATTAAACATGCTATCAATGCTCTCCCATTTGGCACAATCCTGATTTTCAGATAGCAGGTGTTTCTCCTGGAGGCAAAAAGGTATTTCCCATCTAAACCATCCTTTTGAGAATGGGAATTTTTTTGGTCATGCTTTATTTTAAGAGCCGTTTTTTTAGTTAATTTACTATCAACAAACATTGTTAATTTTTAAGTAAGGGTTAGGGTTGAGGTTGAGGTTGAGGTTGAGGTTGAGGTTGAGGTTGAGGTTGAGGTTAAGGTTAAGGTAAAGATTAAGGTTAAGGGTAAGGGTAAGGGTAAGGTTAAGGTTAAGGTTAACCCTTTGAGTAGTATGAACATACCGGTATGTTCACTGCTCTCTGGTCCCCAGGGAGTATGAACGTACTGGTACGCTCTGCAACTTTAAACTTGAATTACTGAGCCTACAAAACTCCTGATAACAACATATTGTAACACTAGGTTTCTGTAACACCTTTTATTGGTCTCTTGCACCCTCTGCCAAATATTGACTGAATTACATACAATTAACCACCACAAAAATGTCAGCAATGTCTGAAACTGGCAAAAATTGCTTAGTGAGACGTATTAGAAATAATACAGAATTCAGATTCAGATTTAAATTTAAATACATACAATTCTTTCACTGAATCAGATGCCAGCAAGTGTTTCAATGAAGACATAAGTGAAGAATATTTACCATCAACATCAAGTGACAGGCATCTAGCAAAGAGGCGGCGCCAAGCTCAGTGCATTTCTCCATGCTTCAAAGAGTATCATACGCTGAAGCATTAGACACTCTCTCTCACTCCGCCCCCACCACATGTTTACCCTGATATGATTTATTCGTGTCGCTCGCTCTCTCCCTCTAATTCAGCCCTTTTTTTGTTAGGACGTGTTGTTTTAGTTGTTTTACCCAGTTGTTTATTGTTTATTGTCTACTTTATTGTTTATTGTGTTATTTTTAATCAACACCTTTCCCTATGGCAAAATAAAAAAATATATATTTGTTTTATTTATGGTAAAAATTATTTGTTTGTATTTCGTTAGTATTCATTACATTCATACAAACATATAGCTTTCAGCTTGTTTGTATGCTGTACTCATAATAACCAAGCGCATGCAGAAGACAGAAAAAAAAAAACTCACTCCCGTAGGACCGGCAGTGCATTTTAGAACTCACTACTCAAAGGATTTAGGTGAAGGATAAACCTGGTTTAATTTGCTAAACATTACTATGGTAACAATTTGAACCCATTTCAAGCATATGATCGACTGAATAGTGATCATCCATAGGACTCTGGTGTTTGATTGATCATCACTAGGCTCTGGTGTTTGCAGTTTTAGCTGGCTTATTATATATTATTAACAGTTAACAGAAAATAAATAATGTACATTAACATGTTCATTAGCTGTTTGTTAACAGGTAATAAACAAAAAGAACAGCCCTTAAAATAAACCGTGACCAATTTTTGTATTATTTGATAGGCTGCAACTCTGCTTGTCTTCATAAAACTTCTATTTTCAATATCTTCAAATGAGGCTTTAAAAACCAAACTATCTTCCAAGGTGATACTCATGCCCCCCTCCACTCTGATTCAGAATGTATTAAAATGTAGAGGGATGAATCAATTTGTTTCTAATATATACTCTGTCTTGAGATCCAATGAAGGGGAGGTGGATATCCCCATTAATAAGTGGATGAGGGATATTAAATTGTCATATGGTTGAGTTTTTTGGGGTAAAATATATAGCAATTGTCTTTCAGTCTCTAGGAACGCTAAAGTGAACCTTATTCATTTTTCCAGTAGGAGGCTGTTTCTGATGGGTCTTTCGGACCTCCAGAAACTGTTTTAGAGATGAGATAGACAGCTATGTCCATGCATTGTGGTACTATCCAATAATAGAAACATTTTGGAAGAAGGTACTGAGCACTCTATCTTGTATTCTTGGGTGTGACATCACTGCTTCATCTGCACTATGTTTACTAGGTGATCTTTCATGCTTTGACCTTCTTAAAAATAAATAAATAAATAAATAAATAAATAATGACTATCCCTTACAATTGCTAAAAAACAGTTATTAAACTGTAAAAACAGAACTGACATATCAATCCCCCAGTGGATGAATATAATGTTTGACCATGCCTCTATGGAGACTTACAGCAAGGCTACAGGATAAATGCAATTAATTTATTGAAATATGTGACCCTTTTTTCATATATTGCTCAGGAGCTATGATGCTTTTTAATGGACATATTTACACATACATACACACACACACACACACACACACACACACACATATATATATATATATATATATATATATATATATATATATATATATATATATATATATATAGTGAGCAGGGAGAGAGGGTTAAATTCCTCCCTGCCAAAAAAAAACATGTGCGTATGCACGTTTGGTTAAATTCTTTTAAATTATCCCTGCACCTGGAAGTAACTGTAAATTAGAACCGGGTGCAGGGTATTTAAGAGGTGCAGTCAGTCTGCACTGGAAGGCCGAGTAGAAAGAAACAGGAGGTGTACCCTGTTGCCGAGCTGTCACTGAAAGGTAACTAAGTGATCCTTTTTGCTTTTTGGTAAACTGTGTGTTTTTAGCCAGTAAACTTAGTAAAATGCATTCAAATAGTTGTGATTTTATCATTTATCTACGCATCCTACCCCACAACTTCCAAGTGAAAAAAATATTCTAGAAATTTGTTGAAAATTAATTAAAAATAAAAACTGAAATAGCTTGGTTGGATAAGTGTCCACCCTCCTTGTAACAGCAATCCTAAATTAGGTCAGGTGTAACCAATCACCTTCAATATCACACACCAAGATAAGTGGCCTCCATCTGTGTTAAATTTTAGCTACTCACATGATTTCCTGTAGGTTCCCTCTGCTAGGTAGTGCATGTCAAAGCACCAAGGCGCTTTCAAAAGAACTCAGGCACAAAGTTGTTGAAAGGCACAGATCAGGAGATGAGTGTAAAAAAATATCAGATCCCTTGAATATCCCTTGGAGCACGGTCAAAACGATTATTAAGAAGTGGAAGGTGTTTGGCACCACCAAGACCCTGCCTAGATCAAGCCGTCTCTCCAAACGATGACTGAGCAAGAAGGAGACTGATCAGAGAAGCTACCAAGAGGCCAATAGCAACTCTACAAATCTTGCATGCAAAAAAAACACTCAGGAGATTCTGTAGCCATATGGCAAAAAGTTTTGTGGTCTGATGAAAATAAAATTGAACTTTTTGGCCTAAATGCAAAGCGTTATGTTTGGCACAAACCAAACAGAGCGGATCACCCAAAGAACATCATCCCTGCTGTGAAGCATGGTGGTGACAGCATCATGTTATAGGGATGTTTCTCATCAGCAAGGGCACGTGTCTGGATATAAGCGGAAATGAATGGAGCAAAGTACAGAGAAGTCATAGACTAAAACGTGCTGCCCTCTGCATGAAAGCTGAAACTGGGACGGAAGTTCACCTTTCAGCATGACAATGACCCAAAGCTACACTGGAATGGCTAAGGAACTAAAGGTAAATTGTACATTCTAGCTGCTTGCTGATCTGCAGCTTCCGCTGATTTAACGATGTCTTGCAAACGTTTAAGTGCAAGATCCCTCTCACGCAGCAAATGTCTTCTCAGTGTGTTGGAATTGCATTTATCAATGACCTGATCACGTATAAAATCACCCCGGAGTGCTCCAAAATCACAAGTACTGCTTAACTGTTTTAATCTGCTTACAAGCTAATCACTCAATTCTCCACTGTGGTCTGCAATGATCTGAGTCTGGTAAGAGCCTGAAATACTCTGAGCCTGGTAACAGCCACATCGAGATCTTTCTTCTCTCCTTTATTTTCTAGCATAGTAAAAACATCCTGGAGGTCACTTCCTCCTGTATGCAATAACGAAGCTCTTTTCTGCATTGTATCTGTAATTCCTGAAACAATAATACAAAATTTAAAAGTGTTCAGCCATTTATCCCATCTTTTACTAATGCTAGCTGAGTCAGTGGATACCTCAATTGGAGCAATGGGTGTTAAACTCAATGCTTTCAACATCTTGTTTTGTATCACACAGTCCCTCACCTGTTCTTAAAGTGCTCCCATTCCCTCTATCCATATTACTATGAATGGTAATACCGACCGGCCCATCACCCCTTCCTCCCTTGCAAAAGACTGTATTGTGCCATTGAACATCTGCAATTCCTTACCACAAAGTTATGCTAGGACACAGATTCATATTACAGCACTATTGGTAGTCCTGTCATGCACCTGTCTCACAATTTACCATACATATACACTTCCCCTCATGTTTTGTGAATCAACGGGAAATTCTAAAGATCATGTCCTGATGGTCTATTAACCATGACAATATGGCACAAGATACATGCATGGCAGTTAAATTTAGTAAGTTTTACATAGTTTCAAACAGTGTAGATATGAAAGTTAAGCTTAATGGACCAATTCAGACCTAGCATTAGCATACACATAGTTCCACTTTCTTTGAGCAGTTTCCTAAGAGCTTAATTACAGAGGATATGTAAAAGTGGTTTAAATGTCATTTTCAATTTTCAAATTAGTTCATTCCAGATGCTTGCTACATTCAACACTAGCCTTGCCTGAATAAATAATAGGACATGCATTTGAAACACTAGGTGTCACAGTTGTGTTGTGTTTTGTATTAACACCAAACATGAATTTCCAGCTATTTCTTTTAATACAGAAGATTTCTTTGTAGTGTTTGCTCTTATGTATCTACTGTTCACAAGACTTTAGAAATCATGAATGCCATTTGTAATATTTAGAATATGTTTGCATGTCTGTTTACATCAGGGGTCTCCAACCCTGGTCTTGCAGGGCTACTGTGGCTGTTGATTTTTGCTCCAACCAATCTCTCAATTACTTAACTGAACCAATTATTGGATTAATTAGTCAAGATTAACAGGTGTTCCAGATCTTTAGCCACTGGAGATGTAAAGACACCTATAAAACCTGCTAGACAGGGGCTCTCCAGGACCACGGTTGGAAACCCTTGGTTTACATGGTGACCTAATAAAACCATAGCATAGATTAGTAAATTGTGAAGGAAAGCATTGTGAAGCACTGATAGGTGCAGTGAAGATCATTATATATTTAATAATAATAATAATAATAATAATAATAATAATAATAATAATAATAATATCTTTATGTAGGACCTTTTATATTGGACCACCATCACAAAGCATTTGACAAAATTAGGCTGAGTCACTTACAATAGGACATTGATTTAACATCTCATCCTCAGGATGGAGCACAAGGAGGTTAAGTGACTTGCTCAGGGACACACAGTGAGTCAGTAGTGGCAAAAGTGGGATTTGAAAAAAAAAATGTTCTTTTGTGTGTGATAAATGTCACTTTTTTTATGTTTACTGTATTAGATCAAAATCCATTTGGCAGAGTTTAACATAAATTACCCAAGGTGTTTTATGTATATTTGCTATGTGCTGAATGTAACTTTTTTATTTCAGGTATTTATTTTTTCAAAATGGAAATACAGTCTATACAGCCACAGAGAACATGGGTCTCCATAGGAGGCTGTGTGGTCCAGTGGTTACAGAAAAAGGCCAGGTCCCTGGTTCAAATCCTGGCTCACTCACTGACTCACTGTGTGAATCTCAGCAAGTCACTTAACCTCCTTGTGCTCCGTCTTTGTTTAACGTTGTTGTAAGTGACTCTGCAGCTGATGCATAGTTCAGACACCCCAGTCTCTGTAAGTCGCCTTGGATAAAGGCGTCTGCTAAATAAAAAGGTTAGGTCTAAAATAGTAAAGCCCATATTAGCAGGTAACAATTTAGCAAAAATGATTTCTTCTATGTGAAATAGTAAATTTTGTTTTTGCATGTATACATGCAATGAGACTTGATGATGTAGTATTGTTTTGTATATGGCAGATGTGAGTCATACATGTTTACAAAAGAATAGTTTCTTTGACATAAGAAACCCTCAAAAACTGGTACTTTATTAATTTGTTTATTATAAGTACTGTATTTGAAAACTATTCAAATGCAACATGCAGCCAACTTTGTACCATAGAAGATTGCTGAACACCTGACACAAAAATGACAAACCATTAGGTTCCAGGAACCATAGTTTTTATTTTCTGGGGTTGTATTTTAAAAATCTTCATATCTTGAAAAAGCAAAGAAGGACCACAAGATCTTCTGCACAACAGAGTGGAGTTATCATTTTCTTACCCTGAAACAGGACGAGCAGCGCTGTACAGTATTTATTTTTAGAACAGGGTTTCCCCCTCCGCCCCTGTGCAGTTTATTATGTGTTTTGTATTATGATTTATTTGTTTGTGTTTATTATGTACATAAATGTTGGCGAACGTCATATGTTTTTTAATGTACTTATGACGGCGTAGCCGCGTTTGTTTTGTAGCGTGGATGGGAAGTCCCATCCACAATTAAAAAGCTTGTGCAGAAGGTGCCATCTCCCTGTTAATCAATTGTTTATTACTAATCGGGAGATGGTCACCTGCATAAAAGCCTGCAGCTCTCTGTAGTCGGTGTGGGTGTTCAGAAGTGGAGATCGGGAGAGCGAGAAAACTAAAAAGTAGATCAGTGAAGGCTATTGCCCAGCCTGATCATATTATTGTGTTTGAGATTTGTTTTGTTTAATTTTTTATTTTTGTGCTCTGTGAGCAGTTTTTTTTTTAATATTTTATTTTTGTTTTTAATAAATGGTGCACGCCGTGTCTTTGAACTGCAGTACTGCCTGTTGGTTTTGCTTCCTCCATTCTGGCCTGATGTCACCGCTCACGCCAGCCTGTCACATACCCTATAAAAGAGGTAAGAACAATTTTTAGGCCTTGGATATCACTTTTTTAAGACAGAATTTATCGGTCTGATAGTGTAAAAATATGGTCAATATGGTATTTTGTTTAGTACCCTTTAAGATCAATATGACATCTATATTTCTACCAAATCCTCTATAGATTAAGCAAGTATTTTAGGTCCAGGTTAAGTTCATGTTACCACACAGTCCTATTGTTTTCCTGTGGAGAAGCCAGTGTTAATATAAATAGAACAGCATGTCTGCATAGTTTACTGATACACTACCCTCTAAGGCACAGCATACAGGTTGATGCGGGAAGCATGACAGAATCAGATTACACTCCAGCTGGGACAGACCATGTTCTAAGACTTACTGCTATGAACAAACGAGCACTGAGGCTCGGGTGTGACATTGGAAACTGAGTCTCTTACTAGCTTTGTCCTCTCAGGTTTTGGTTTGTAAGCACTAGGTAATTTAAAACCCAACTGAACAAAGGCACAAGTTATTATGCAGACCTAAACCAGCTCCCTGTAATTTGCATTAGAAACTGCAATTGGAATCTTGAGTGCTTCTGCTGATGATGACAGGGTTTTTTTTGTCAAATAACAGGAGATAAGTCTAAAGAAAGCACGTTTCTATCTGTTACCATGGTGACAGAGACAATCACTTTTTGTGAAGTAAAGGTTTGCCTTCCTGATCTGCACAGGGAGGGAGGTCCACACCGCTGTGCTGTCAGGTAAAAAAGAGCATCGTTTCTTATTATGTATAACCACTTTAACAATATAAGTCACTTTTAAGCACAACTAAAATGAAAGGGACAACTTCCTCATCTTTAGTAGAAATGTAAAATGTTACGATTAATAACATTTACAGTCTGAGTGAATCAATTTAAATAGCTACTGGTTTCCAGCATGTTATTGTTTGTAAGCAAAAAACAAAACAAAACAGAGCTAGGGCTGTTCATTTATTTTTTTGCCAAAAAGAAACCAAATCTTATTTTTAAATGTCAATGTATCATTTCGGCCTCACTGGTGATGCATGGTGTCACCTGAGCCATACAGTACCAGATTTGGTACAGTAATTGTGGACAAACACTAAAACACAGAGCTTTGCCCAGATCGCATTTTTCGATGGAGACTAATGTCCAATGGGGTTAATCTGTGACTTGAGCTTGATTCAATACTATGGATCCGGAGGTGAATGTTTGTGAATTAGCCTATGATAAGTGTCAATGTCACATAGGCTCCCAACATCATCACATGAGATTATGTTGGACTGGAGTTCTCTCCCAGTTCTCATTGCTGTAAACTGTAATTGCACAAGCTTGTTTGTGAAATGTGCAGTACCTGCTGCCCTTAAGTTGAGATACACATTAAGAGATTCTCTACCCTGCATGGACTATTTCTTATTTAGTTATTCATTTCACAGAAAGAGATCGAACAAGTAATTTCTCAGTCCTGGTCCTAGGGGACCCCTGTGTCTGGTGGTTTTCATTCCAACTGAGTTCTCAATTACTTAATCAAACCCTTAATTGAACCAATAAAATGCTTAATTAGACATTTTTAACTGTTCTCAGCTGCTAAAAAGTTATTGATTTCAAGTTACTTATACAATTGTATAGCTAATTTGAAATCTCTGTTTAAAAGCTGAAAACAATGAAAAAGGTCTAATTTTAAGATAATGCATAGTTCAGTTAAGGGTTTGATTAAGTAATTGAGAACACGGTTGGAATGAAAATTCAGACGACACAGGGGTCCCCCAGGACCAGGATTGGGAAACCCTGCATAGACAGCATTGCACCATAGGAAAGTTCCTAAAAACACATTTGTGTATCTTCTTGTGTAGTTTTCCTGAGCCTAAATTTAAAAAAAAATGTGGATTAATTGTTCATATACAGTTGGGCAGCAGTTATTATACTTATTCCTTCTACTGTGGGGGAAAAAAAAAACAACTGTTTTATTTGTAGTTTAAGTTTTAGACAACTTATTGAAGTGGTTCTGTAAATTGCTTCTACAGATTTGTATTGTATCATTGCTGATAACTCTTGTGCTCCTCAGCAGTGTTATTAAAAAAAAAAAAAAAAGAACTTAATGCAGATTGCAAGTAGTTTGTAGTTAAAATGTGCAGTATAGAAAATGGAAAGGCTTCTTGATGACAAACAAGTACCTTAATATTTATGTCTCTTTTTAGAAGATGTATTTTCTGCAATAATTTGATATGCTGTTTTTATTCACATTTGTATTTATTTTGTAATTGCTTTGGCAGTAATTCTACTGTAGTTGTGCCAATAAATCATCATTGAATTGAGAGAGAGCGAGAGACTTTTTTTCTTTTTTTTTTTTATACTTTTAACTGTCCTTCATTCCATGCAATGGTTAAAAAACCATTACACAACAAACAAAGAAAAACGAAATACAATTAAAAGTACAAACTCTGTCTCTGGGATCAGCAGAAGTCTACCCAGCAACCACAGTAAAATAACAGAAACAGTACGACTAAAACAATATAAAAAACCTACAAATTTAAATTCAGAAATTGAAAAACAGACATTAATAATTTAGGGTGAGGATTTTTGAAAGAGTACGGTGATCTCTCCCTCCCCGCTCACAGAGCAGAGTGTGTCTCCCACACACCACCTCTCCTGAAAGCCCTCTACATTATTAACCAAGTTAAAGTAGGTGAAATTAACCAACTGGCCGCAAACACTCTCAGCAGCCTGACCGCACAGACAGCTGCTTCTTGCAAGATTTTACACTGACCAGTTTTGCCTGGCCTATAGGCGGTGCTAAAATAAAAAGTTGTTTCGTGAATGCGACCCCTAGCCCCTTCAGCAGCTTCGTCAAGAGGTGAAGCAGCAGCTTCAGTCTCACACAGTCTCCGTATGTATGAAACACTGGCTCCTCCTGACCACAGAAACTGCACAGGGCTGATGCTGGGTCCACTCTGTGCAGGAACTTCGCTGTGGTTAAAATCCCATGCAGGAGCCTCCACTGCAGGTCCCCTCCTCCCATCCCCCACCAAATCTTATCCAGTAGGGGTTTATATAGCACCCTCCACACCGGTGTGCTCTCCTCCCCTACAGACAGATGGTTTCTCCACTTAGAGTCTGCCACTCCTCTTAAGTGTTTAAGGGTTTATAACATTCTTTGCTATCTGTCATGTGGAAACCCTATTTTTAACATTTTGCAATCTCATTAGTTTTCCACTCTATTCCGCCTCCTCCTGCTCCTCACAAGGAGACAGCAGCGGCGCTGAAAAATATGTCTTCACTCTGCCCCTGTCCTTGGTCCATTTTCTCCCTCTCATTTTCTTTTTTAACCCCTGGGAAGAGATAGCCTCTGATCGGCAGACGGCACCTTGTCAACCTGTCTCTCGCAGGCAGCCCAGCCTGCCACCCAGTTCAGCAGCATTGAACCAGTGAGAAAGCCCAGGAGGCATTAGGTGGGTCAAACCTGGTCCACAGTGCCTCTGAATGGAGGCAAGGTGCTGGGAGGAGTGAGCTAAAGAGAGGCTCCTCCAACAAGCACTGGCTAGTCTAGTCACTTTTGTACTTTCAATATTCTTCCAAATTTTTTACACATTTGCATAAAAAAAGTTGGAACTGCTCAGAATGCTGTGGTCGATATAAAAAAAAAAAAACATGTTTCCCTAAACACAGCCCTCCAACATTGTTGAGGGAAAAAAGCAGGCCAACTTCCGCTCCAATGTACAGGTGTCTCTGCACCGCCATCATTCTGAAGGCTGATACCCTGCTGGCAATGTCAACCAACCCTAATCCGCCTTCATCTTGGGGGAGGGACAGCATGGCTGGCTTCAGCCAGTGCCTCCCACCCCCCAAAAAATACACATACATCTTCTGAATGTCCTTTACCAACCCCTGGGGAGGTTCCAGGCACATTAATCTGTGCCAAAGCATGGAGGCAGCCAGGTTGTTAATTAACAGTATCCTCCCTCTCCAAGACAGACGAGACAGCAGCCCTTGCCAACTCTGAAGCCACCCTCTCACCTTGTCTACCAGGCTGTCCCAGTTTTGTTCCATATAAGAGTCAGTTCCCAGATAAACAACAAGAACTTTCAACCCCATCTTCTCCCACCTCAGCGCCTGAGGCAAAACAGGAGTGCCGCTTTCTTGCCAACTGCCTGACAGGAAAGTGTCACACTTGGCCCAGTTGATTTTGGCTAACAATGCCCCCTGGAACATCTCAAGGCTCTGTTGTAATACCTAGACATTCTGGTTAGTATGGATAATCACATTCACATCGTCAGCATAAGTGGACACCTTCACTGCTACAGGAGGAAAGGAGCAGGGCACGGTCCAGCCCGACAACCTGCTCCTCAGCTGACGCTGCAGATGCATGAACAGGGAGTACAGCATGCCTGACAGGCAGCAACCTTGTCTGATTCCCCTGCACGCTGGAAAATAATGGCTTATCCCACTGTTAATTTATAAACAATAAAAACATTGCTGTATAAAAGTTTAACTTGGTTAACAAAACGAGGGCCAAAGCCAAAGTCTCCCAGGGCTTTAAAAAGGTTATGGTGGTTGACCCGATCAAAGACTTTTTCCTCATCCAGGGAGACCAGCCTCATATTAAAATCATCCATTTTAGTCCAACTTAAAAAGTATCTTATTAAAAACAAGATGTTAAAATTTGACCTTTTAGGGACACAGTATGTCTGGTCGTGGTGAATTATATCATTTAGACAGTCCTTGAGTCTGTTCACGAGACTTTTTGAAATCATTTTTAAATCTACACATAAAAGCGAGACTGGTGGTCTGATGGTCAGACAGGCTACTAGGTATGATTGTTGCTGTTGTAAAATTATTAAATCCTTAAGGAATAGAGAGAAGACAAGCGTGGAATTGACAGCAGAACTGGCAAAATGTACAGGTGTCGTTATCCATCAAATCAACAGTACTGCTGTCAATCTGCCACTTGTCTTCTTTCTATTCCTTAAGAATATTATCTTTAAGTATTGCCCATCCTTGTATTGCCCATGAAAGAAATTGCCCTAACGAGGACACAATTACCTTATCATTGGCATCCACCTCTGAACCAATAAAGTTGCTGTCACATTTTCAGGATAAAAGCCCCACTGTTGAAGGGTCATTGGTAAGGCTGTGAATCTGAAGGAAAATGAAGACCAAAGAGCATTCTACAGAAGTTAGAGATGAAGTAATACAAATGCATAGATTAGGGAAAGGGTACAAAATAATATCCAAGTGTTTGGATATCCCAGTGAGCACAGTTGGATCAATAATCAGGAAGTGGAAGCTGCATCACACCACCCAGGCACTGCCAAGAAAAGGCTGTTCCTCAAAATTCAGTGCTCAAACAAGAAGGAGACTTGTGAGAGAAGCCACAGAGAGGCCAACAATCACTTTGAAGGAGCTACAGAGTTCAGTGGCTGGGAGTGGCGTAATGGTGCACCAGTCAACCATATCAAGAGCTCTGCATGGGAGGGTGGCAAGAAAGAAGCAGTTACTCAAAAAAACACCATCTGAAAGCAGGTCTGGAGTTTGCCAGTAAACATGTGTGACCCAGCTGCGATGTGGGAAAAGGTTTTGTGATCAGATGAGACCAAGATAGAGCTTTTTGGCCAAAACTCAAAGTGCTATGTGTGGCGCAAACCTAACACTGCCCATGCCTCAAGACACACCATCCCTACAGTGAAGTATGGTGGTGGCAGCATCATGCTATGGGAATGCTTCTCATCAGCAGGGATTGGGCATCTTGTTACAATTGAAGGATGAATGGATGGAGCAAAATACTGGAAAATACTGCAAGAGAATCAAAAAGGTGAATGTCCTACAGTATCCCAGTTAAAGTCCTGATCTCAATCCCATTGAGAATCTGTGGCACTATTTGAAAATTGCGGTCCACAAGCATTGTCCAACCAACCTGAACAACCTGGAGCAAATCTGCCAAGAAGAATGGGCCAAAATCACTCCGACACTGTGTGCAAAGCTGGTACATACTTACCCCAAATGATTTAAAGCTGTTATTGCAGTGAAAGGTGGCACTACCAAATATTAATGTGTGGGGGTTGAATACTTATGCAAGCAAGATATTTCAGTTTTTTATTTTTCTTAAAAATATTTCCCAACATAAAACCAATGTCACCTTACAATAATTGATTCTGAGTTTCAGTGTTTAAAAATAAAATATCAAACAGAACGAAATTTCAATGTACCATTTGTAATTCAGTAATATGAGAGAACTGGTCAGGGGTCTGAATACTTTTGCAAGGCACTGTGTGTGTGTGTGTATATATATATATATATATATATATATATATATATATATATATATATATATATATATATTACACACACACACACACACACACACACACACACACACACACATACCGAGCATCAAAATAAACTTATCACTATTCTAACATTTATTTTTGATCATTCACCCTTGACCATGACATGCTTAAGTGACTATGACTCAAGCATATGCACTTAATCACCTAATTAGTGAGACAGTTGATTGGACACTGGATATGGAGTGATTTTGAATTGCAAGCTTGAATAAAAGCAATAAAGAAAATCACAGAAATAACCAAATATGCCATGTCTGTCAAGAGACCAGCACCTTATGCAATCGGCATGTTGGAGACTGGACTAGGGCAACATACTGTGGCTTGCCATCTTGGGTGCTCACATCCAACAATTTCAAACCTGGGGAGATGCTATAACCAGACACACTCTGTCAATGACAGCCATGAACTGGGAGACCAAGAGTCACAACACCTGCCCAAGATTGACAGATCATTTTGCAGCATCCTTGTGATGTCATTTGTTAATCAGCACAATAAAAAGTCACAGCACCTGTTCTAAAACAGAGTTTGTCATTTTTCAATCACATCTAGTGAATTTTATCCCAATATAAGTGATATATTTCTTTTGATGTTGTGTGTGTATGTGTGTCTATACATATGTATATATTGCACCACCATGTTGTATAAGATTTAAAGCTGCTTGTTCCACCTTTAAAGGTGCAATTATACAGGTCAAAAAAGAATATTATATAAAATCAACAGGAATTATGAGATGATTGTCTCCACTTTAGACAATTAAGAGCATTTTGGTAACTGGAGATATTCTACACACACTAGATGGTAAAACTGTTTTCCTTTGGGTAGAAAAACATGTTTTATAAATCTGTATCCCCATATAGGGTTCAGCACTAGTAAAAATATAGCACAAGGCAGTTTCAATTGCAATGACACCCTTGACACTGTAGCATAAACATATGTGAAGCCACTAATTGAGCTGCTTTTCATAGGCAATAATAAGAGGCTAGAAAAATCCAGCAGCTGATTTACAAAACAAGTTTTGTGCTCTTGTTTATTACCAACACAGAGTTAACAAAACACTTTTTTTTAAATCTCTCAAAACAAAAAGCATGAAAGGCTTTTGAATTGGAACTGCTCATTATTTGCTGCATACTCCAATATAGCTGCAAACCAAAGCAAAGATAGTGTGTGAAGAGATTTTCAGTGATCTGTGCATACTCTTGCTACTCTGGGATGGTCTGTCCTTCCTCTAGCTCACCCAGGACGTAGTCTCAGAATTTCTTGTTTAATCTTGTACAAGTGCCTGTACAAGATCATTGACCTCTGGGAATCTCCACAGAATGGCATCATCTGCCCTTTTTGTTGATATGAGACTAGTCTGCCTGATAAAGCAGTGAATAGCCTTCCCAATGACCACAACATTGTGTTCACTCCGAGTCTTGGGGTGAGGACCAAGAGAAATTTGCAAGGGAACTCGGCTGAACTCAGCTGACTTACCTCCTTTGTGAACCTTTCAAACAGCTCTTCAAAACTGCCTGGTCATTACCATCATGGAACTCCAAAGGGAGCTCCCTCTGTCTCAGGGCTTGAATGCCACTGCTGTGGGAGTTTACAGACCATCTAGTTTAGACTACTTTACCTCAACATCTCGCCGTTGGACCTCGTGGAACTGCATTTCTTTGATTTGCCAGATATTGACACAGATACTAGTTTGGTTGTTGGGTCTGTTCTACTTCAGCTCCTTGCCTCTTGGGATCTACCTATTGGTCATTCAGAAAGTAGCTTAGGGGTCATCTTTGTCAGTCTGGTTCCATCTAGCCTTGTCATAGTCATGGCATAAGGATTCTATCAATGCTTGTGCCATGAGTTTCTGCTCTGTATATCTTCATGATATGTAATAAACTGGGGTCTACTGGCATGATCTAAACAGAGATGGATCTACATATTGGCACTCTATAGTATATTAAGCCATCTTCTAAAGTACATTGTTTTTTTTTTTTAGTTTTAGCAGTTTTACAAGTTTTTGGGAGATCTGTCACTGTTTTGTATTTGATACAAATGTATAACAAATTACATAAAACATTTACCTTGGTAAACTTTGAGGTAGGAACTTTTTAAAAAATAAAATTGCATGTAGTTTTATTAGAAATACATTGAGAAAATAAATAAATATGTTTTGGGTGACTGTATTTAAACAGTGAGACATAACTAAGCAGAACAACTTTGAAGGTAAATCATTTACACAACACAGCATTACTCATCAGTAAACACTGTTGCCATTTGACCCACAGTATCATACGGGATACAGAACCACCCTTTGTTGTTGCAAGTTGCTGTAGCCTGTTATCCAGGATAAACAAGGTGAGATTTAAAGTTTAGATGTGTTCTCTTTTATAGTTTATAGATATTTTTGATGTGTTGCTATACATTTATATGTTGCCATATGTATGCATGATAGTGTATCAGATATTAGTTTTCGCATACAAATTAAAAAAAAAAAACAGCATCACTTTTTGCTATTAAAATGATTGGTTTTGATCAAGACAATAAAAAAAAAAAAATTGAAAAACATATTTATTAAATCTGTGTCCCCCAAAACTGATTTCAACCAGTGTATGTATCAATTGCTTCCTCCTTTGTATCAGCTGTTTCTAATCATTTCAGTGAATTACACATTTCTGTTGATATTAGTATAGCTGTGAGATACGTATTGACATATTCGGTGTCACTAACCCTTTAGTGAAACTAGATAAAAGTATAAGACTTAGTATACAGATTGTAAAACACCTAAATGTATTTGCGATTCCTAAAATAAAAAAAAATAAATAAAAAAAAAAAAACAAACCAGTGTATTGCGATTCGCTAAGGACTAGTTTTCCAACCAGAGCAAAAAAAGGGACTTTTGACGGGACTGCCCAGCACTAGCAAAAATATAGTACAAGGCAGTTTCAACTGCAATGACACCCCTATCACTGTAGGATAAACAAACGTGAAGCCACTGATTGGGCTGCTTTTCATAGGCAATTATAAACAGGCTAGAAAAATCCAGCAGCTGAGTTTACTGAACACGTTTTGTGCTCTTGTTTATTACCAACACAGAGCTAACACTTTTTTTTTTAAATCTCTCAAAACAGAATGCATGAAAAGGCTTTTGAAATAGAACTGCTCACTTTTTGCTGCATACACCACTATAGCTGCAAACCAAAGCAAAGATAGTGTGTGAAGAGATTTTCAGTGATCTGTGCATACTCTTGCTACTCTGGGATGGTCTGTCCTTCCTCTAGCTTACCCAGGACGTAGTTTCAGAATTTCTTGTTCAACCTCCTGTAAGCAATATTCACAATCACTGGCCAGTTCTTGGAGGAGATGGTGGACACCAGCATTACACAGGAAATGGAGTGCAAGATCTGCTACAATTTCTACAACCTGTGGGACAGGAGGCCCAAGGTCCTGGAGTGCTGTCATCGGATGTGCAGCAAGTGTCTGTACAAGATCATCGACCTTGGGGAATCCCCACAGAATGACATCATCTGCCCTTTTTGTCGCTATGAGACCAGTCTGCCAGATAAAGCAGGGAATAGTCTTCCCGACGACCACAATATTGTGGCTGCCCTGAGCCTTGGAGTGAGGACCAAGAGGTATTTGCAAGAGAACTCGGCTGAACTGCTGCTGAGCCCAAAGAGATCGACTTCCTTTGTGAACTCTTCACACAGCTCTTCAAACTGTCTGGTCATTACCATCATAGAGGTCCAAAGGGAGGCTACCCCTGCTGTGGGGGTTTACAGACCCTCTAGTTTCAACACTAATGCTACAGCGTCTGGCTGGTGGACCGTGTGGAACTGCGCTTCTGTGCTCTGCCAGACATTGGCATGGATACTTGTTTGGTTACTGGGTCTGTTATATGTAAGCTCCTTGCCTCTTGGGATTTACTTGCTGATGAATCAGAAAATAACTTTGGGGATCATATTTGTCAGCGTAGTCCCATCTAGCATTGTCATAGTCATGGTATATAGGTTCTGTCAATGGTTGTGCTATGAATTTCTGAACTGCATATCTACATGATAAACAACATACTGGGGTCTATTGTCATGATCTAAACAGAGATGGATATAAATATTGCCACTTTATATTAAGCCATCTTCTAAAGTACTTTGAGTTTTAGAAGTTGTTGGTAGATAGGTGCATCTGATATAAAATGTATAGCAAATTACAGTGGAAATGTACCTTGGTAAACTTTGAGGTAGGGTCTTTAAGATAAAATTGTATGCAGTTCATTTTTAGAAATAATTTGTGAAAATATACAAATATGTTCTGGGTGAATGTATTTAAACAGTGAGACCTAACTAAGCAGAACAACTTTGAAGGTAAAAAAATTACACAAAACAGCCTTACTGATCAGTAAACACTGTTACCATACAGGGTACAGAACTAACCTTTGTTTTTGCAAGGTGCTACAACCTGTTATCCAGGATAAGCAAGGTGAGACTTAACGTTTAGATGTGTTCTCTTTTTTGGTTTATATGATTTAGATCTTTCTGATTTGTTACTATTCAGTTACATGTACACATACAGTATATCACTTATTAGTTAAAGATAGCTTTAGCACACAAATACAAAAAATAGCATCTACTTTTTAGTATTAAAATGTTTATTTTTGATCAAGACAATTATTATTTTTAGTATTAGTGGGCAAATGGAGAATTAATTTAGGTGATTCAATGTAAATAACAACTTGATGCTATTTTATCTGTGCAATGTCATGATACATCAATAGCAGTTAATATTGTGTGCACAAAGAAACTGAATGACATTTTACTGTAAAACAGTAAAGTAATTTTGATCTTCCAGATTCATAATCCAATGTTTGTGTTTTTTGTCAGCAGTGCCCAGTCCACTAGTACCTAACTTGGATAGTGTTGTCAAACTATGTCTTAGCTTGAGTGTGCTTTCAAGCAAGCCGAATGCACATATTTACCAATAATTAGCACAGAAGATCTTATGCTTCCAATGCTGCAGAGGCATTGCTATTATTTGCTTCTAAGCTGAAACAAAACACCTTATTTTTTAAGGTCCCCAAAAACTAATTCAATGGAGCTCATTGGGCTCCATTATGAAGCAAGTTCAAAAGACACATTTTCTAAGAAATAAAAATATTGTAATGGGACTGAACCAAAAAGAAACAGTTTTGTAACTATAGTTACTAGAGAACAGTTGAATAATTATAATTACTAGCTGGTTACAGATTTTACAGTAAAGGGACCAATGCCAAACTCTTATTTTGTATGCAAAAAAATGGTCATATTACATTCCTGTACTCTGTATTACCTGATGTGAAAATACAAATACTGAAAACCAGTCTCTATTTCTATATTCTGCATTTGCCATGTCTGTAGTAATATGACAAAGTTGAAAAATGTCCCACACCTACATTCTACCCAACTGTTAGTTGTAATACTGTTTGTATACAATTTTTTGCCATCCATTCCTTTCACAAATTTCTTCAAAAACAGATTTATCAGATCTGTTATTTTACCTATCCTGAGACCGCTTTTTACCTGCATTATTACTGCTACCGATACTACAAAACTTTTGCTTAAGTTAATTTCTTATCTTGTTTGATTGGCTGAGAGAAGTGTTCAAAGTGCATACACACAGGACTACAATGGCAATGGGGAAACTCACTGGGATGTGCTTTGTTAAACTTAATTGGGTGCAATATTCAAACATGAAAGGGTTGTAGGATCCGTTGAGAGACAGAGGGTTGTGGTTGAAAATACCTGTGGGATGCGCTGACCCAGACACCACTGCTGATGCCAGACTCCTAACCTGCATTTCATCCCAGACACTGATTCTAGCGGCGCAGGGTTTGGGGTGGTCTTGTCACAGCTGGGACCAGATGGAGAGCAGGTGGTCACCTACTATAGGGGTGGCCAATTTCTGAAAAAAACTTGTTGTCCAAGGGACAAAATGTTAGAAAAATCTACTTGTCCTTCATAAAATTACTTGTCCCCTCCCTGTTGCACAAAAAAAAAAAAATAATAATAATGCAACACATCATTTGCTGGAGTGAAAAGAAAGGCTCATTAAGTCAACCTGGCTGTCAAAGTGTCATTTTTAAGGCAAGTCTTTTGGGTAGGAACATACGTCAGTACATAATATAGTCCTGCAGATATTATTACAATTTAAATGAAGAGCATTTCACTGTTCTTGCTGAGTACTTTGAAACCTTTGTCTGTTTGCTCAGCCAGGTGGTTGATAAAATTATTCCAAGGTTTAAATGTTTTATTTGGCAAAAAAATATATTTCTTGCCAAGTTTTGTTCTGTGAATTATCAACAAGTTAGTATAAGTGATAGTTAAATGGTTAATGTTCATGGGTATGTTACTACAGTATATGCAGATTTGTGATTTTACCCACCTGTATGTCATACCTCAACTGTAGGAACAGAAGCTCATGATAAAGTCAGGTGCTTTACACTGACCTCTTTATAGAATGTTACTAGAAGTAAGAGCTGCCCTTGTGTTTTGCAACTTACAACATAAAATTAAGGGTATTTATGCACAGGTCTATTCACCCCTCCCCCTCCACACACACACACTTTTTTTTTTTTTTTTTTTTTTTTTAATCATCTGTGACGGGTGGAGGAAGGAAAAACGGTTCCCTGTGACCCGACCTCACACTGGGCTGGAGTGGAGTTACTTAAATAATGATGAAATTCATTACAAAGCAAGTCACGGAAAACCTTACGTACATGATCATGTACATAGTAAGTATACAATATAATGTTAGATTCTATGTTACGCGTAGCAATACATGTTAACCTATAGGTGGGGTTCAAGGGGCGGAGCTAGACACCAACAACCTATCATCTCCTGTCATCAATTAAATCTACCTTATTTAAACATTACTCACCTCTACCTAGCTGTTTTGTGTTTTTTTGTTTAGCATAAACCTAAGTGATTTCAAGACCCATCAACTTTCGTATACCTCAATAATGGAGTACTTACAGCAGTTGTCATCGGATTCAGAGGATTCCCAGAATTTTCCATCATTACCAGATCGTTCTCCTCCAGCTTCAATCCAGGGTCCATCCAGTCTCTGTTCTTTCTCCCCTTCTGGTATTTCAGTTACATCTGATCAGGCTCCCGATCAGGCTCTCGTCCAGGTTCCAGTTCAAATGTTACCTACCGTTCCTGCCACTCAAACATCGAATCTGTGCCGATCCAAGCGACTTCGGCCTCAGGACACCCCTCCGGATCGATTGTTTTGGAAGGACTGGCCCGTGAATAAATTGATAAAAACCCTCCTTAAAAACGGTAATGCGATTCCAGCAGGGAGTGATAGAGAGTCTCTTTTTATTCTCTATTGCAATTTAGTCTCAGCAGAACCAGTCTTTCCTCCGAAAAAACATAATCAGCCGCGCCCAGCCATTCAGCGTCCTAAAACAGACAGCAGGCAGTCTATTCCGGATCAAATCACCCCCACAACTAGCACCGCTAACCAGCAGCCAGCCATTGAAATCCAACATTCGCAAATATTTAACGAGATAAAATCATTTATGCAGCCTTTTGCCGATACTCTATCTTCGGTCAGTTCTCAACTGTTGGATCTAGATAAAAGGGTATCTAATATGAAACAGGGAAAACAATCTACAGCGCTGTCATTAATTCCAGCATCAAATACTGCAGCGCCGCCTACAGCTTCTTTCGGTCCAGCCCTAATTTCAGCCAGCAAAGCAGATCCTCCAATATACAACCTCGCTACTGCCTGTACATACGGATCCTCCTCTCCAACTGCAGCTAGACATCACACTATATCTCCACAAATCAAATGTAACATTCTCGAAGGTAAGGACATTAATCTTGTTTCACTATTAATGATGACTTCGGAATTCTTGGACCATAGAGTAGTGGATTGCAGAGATTTGGCAGTAACTCTAAAATCCAGAGATCCCAGACTGCTTAAAAATCTTACATTAGGGGAATTTGTCCTTGCTTTCTCCCTATTCAGAGATGTGTTATGCTCGGTATATCCTAACCGCAGAGCTGAATTGGACTCATACGAATACTACATCGTGGAGCTGTCTGTCAGATATGGAGGGACTATGTTTTTTGAGTATCATAAAGCATTCACTGCAAAAGCAGCAGCGATATTGGCAGCAGATAATCACATCATCAATTGGGCACAACCTAACCCAGATCTATTTAACAGAATTTTTGGTGGTCTAAGAGCTAACGTATGTGGGGTCTGCGCTTCAACAGCTCACTCAACATCCCTCTGCCCTAAAGCTGCAGTGGCATCAACTTCTAAAGCACCCGGTTTCGCCACGAATTCATACAAGTCTTCAGTACCTAATCCTATACATTCTTCAGCTCCCTCGATCAATCCACAAGGAAAGACAAATACGGGCGCAGCATTAGATTTTCAGGAGGAAGACAAATCTGCAACAATTTCAATGCTGGCTTCTGTTCGAATAGGCAATGCAATTTTATCCACATGTGCAGCAATTGCGGAGACGCTCACGCTGATACAATCTGCCCTTTAAAACGCAAGTAACTTTCCCTGATGCTCACAGTCTTTACTCCTATAAACATCCCGGCATCATCAAGTAAATTACAGAATCATCCCGACAGTAATTTAATCAATTACCTGATCGACGGATTAAAAAATGGTTTTTCAACCGGTCTGACTCAAATTCCTTCTTCCTCGTTCAAAAGCAAAAATCTTTATTCAGCGACTCAAGAACCACAATTAGTGCAATCTCTCATCAAAAAAAATAAATAAATAAAAAATTATAGAAGGATTTATAGTGGGTCCGTTTTTAGCTCCTCCTTTTCCAGTATATAGAATTAATCCTATCGGCATTGCCACGAGGAAAATGTCAGGAACAAAGCGTCTCATTATTGATTTATCAGCACCACGGGGGTCAAGCACCAGCAGCATTAACTAATTAATTCCCCAAAATCAATTTTCCCTGCATTACATCACTATTGCAGACGCAATACATTCAATTAAATTAGCAGGTCGTGGTTCCTGGCTAGCAAAAGCAGATATATCAGACGCATTTAAAGTAACGCCAATACACCCGTCTCTCCGTCACCTGTTTGGTATATGCTGGGAAGAGAAATTTTATTTTGCCATCTAATTGACTTTCGGCTGCCGTAGCAGCCCGAAGATATTTGATTCTCTGTCGGAAGCATTATCCTGGATTCTTCTTAATGTCTATCATGTCCCATTCTTGCTCCACTTACTGGACGATTTTTAATAATTTCTCCTCCTTCAGATGCACCAGCAGAAGCGATTTCCAATCTTAAAAGCTTATTTTTCTGAAGTTGGCATTCCGCTTTCGGACGAGAAATCAATCGGTCCCCTTCATTCTTTGGAATTCCTTGGAATCATTCTAGATACAGAAAGTTTGAAGCCAGCCTGCCGGAGTCTAAACTTAACCATATTCGTTTGCTCATTGAGGATTTTCAGATCAGTAAAACAATTAAAAAAACAGGCACTGCTTTCATTGTTGGGTTACTTTAACTTTGCAATACGTATTATTCCACTGGGGAGGACGTTTATATCTCGACTGCTAGCGCTGGAATCAACAGTAAAAATTAAATAAATAAATCTGGACTCCTATATAAATATCTCCTCAGAAACTAGAAAAGACATTAAAATGTGGTCTACGCTTATCCAGCACTGGAACGGTCTCTCTATGTTTTATGATGATTTCATTTCAGCTCCACATGATATGGCTTTATTTACTGATGTCTCAACTCTGGGATTCGGAGGTCTATTTAACTATTCTATTTATTGGTTTTGCAGTACATGGCCTGAGGAAATCAAAAACATATCTCCTCATCTAAAATCCACAGCTCTGCTAGAGATATACCCAATAGTAGCAGCTGCCCAGCTATGGGGGGTCATCTCTGGTCCAAGAAATCAATACTATTTTACTGTGATAATTCAACCACAGTGCATATTATAAATAAAGGACGTTCCTCTTCCCCTCTTATCATGCAATTGCTGCAGCAGCTAGTATGGATTTCAGCCTCTAATAATTTCCTAATACAAGCTCGCCACCTACCGGGCATTTTTAATAATGCAGCTGATGCTATATCTCGTTTACAGATTTCCAAATTCCACAGTTTGCTGCCCACAGCTCTGCAATATCCAGCAGCAACGCCACAGTTCAATCAGCTGATTTACAACTAAATCCAACTATTAATAAACTTCTTAATTCAGCTCAAGATTACATGGCACCAGCACTTGCCCCATCTACCAGATCCTCGTACTCTACACCCATATGGAAAGAACATATATTTTACATATATTAAAAGCAATATATGTTCAACTTATATGCCTGTTATTTTTTATGTTGCTTTTGTATGTGTATTTATATATGTTCATATATAAACCATATGTGGTTTTGGCACAAAATTGGCCCCTTTTTGTAGTATGTACAATATAAGGATTTTATGTGTTTGCATATGTAACATACATTTCTCCCCATATGTTATTTGTACTGCAGATATGTGTTTTAATAGTTTAAATATGCTTTTTTAATCATTTCAATGTTTTTAATATATAATTAATGGTTTTTTTTATATAATTTTAATTTTTTATACTTTAAGTATGCTTTGTTTACACTGTAAATATGTGTTTCTTATACTTTGAATATGATTTATTTTATAAGTTATTCAAGATGTTTTTTTATATTGGATATGTTTTTAATGATTGTTTTATACTTTAAATATGACTTTTTATAAGTTAAATATTCTCTTTTTATACTTAATATGATTTTTTCATAAGTTAAATAAGTTAAAGTTTTATACTGTACATGTACTGTTTTTTATAATGGAAATATACCCCTTCATTTCGTGAATGTTCTATACAAATTTACATATTTTCATATCCATGAACCAATGAAGAAAAACATGAAAACATTAAAATACACACAACATTTATAAATATAGTTGTCGTCAAAGGTTTACATACCCCACACTGTAATCAGAAAATAGAATGCTACATTGACACTTCATATAAATATAATTCCTGGTATTTTTCCTCCATAGAAAAGATAACACAAGATTTCTACACAAAATATTTATTTTCAACACTTGTTCAAAAATAAGTAACATTTACATTACTTTATGTAATGAGCTCATATGTAATATGCTTAGTTTAGAACTAATATTACATTAGATATGACTCATATCACTCTCCTGTTTTTCAATTCCAATTCCTCCTTCAAATCAATTCCAAATTCCAATTCCTTTTTGCATTCACAGAATAGGCTTTACTGGAATTGAATTGAAAAGGGAATTAAAAATGGAATTGGAATTGACCCCAACCCTGTTGAAAACAAAACAAAAAATACAGATCTGGTCCTTCAAATCTTCACTCTGGTTTCATTCTGTGTCGTAGTTCATTTATCTTGCTGTTAATTGCACCACCAACTACACTCTTTGGGGTACAGGGAAACTTTTTCAAGGTAGCCCCTAAAAAACACTGATCACATAGATTTAACGACTTGCACAGATATATACAAATCTTTTAAAAACCGTACCACATATCTGAAAAGGGTTCATTAGTTACATATTGCCACAATAAATCAACAACATTTTTGTGTGTGGGTGTATTTAAATGTTATGGTGTATGCTCTTAAACTTGTCTTACACTACAGTTCATAACAAAATCTGTACTTGGAAGCAGCTATGCAAAGGCAGTCTTTTCTCAATTAATACCTTGCTTAAGCATTGCATTGATGTGGCACAATGGACTGAAATGTGAAGTATTTGCTCAAAAGTCAAATTTACATGAGACATGAAATTTTATATTGTCAAAGATCCCATGGCACTATTATTATTATTATTATTATTATTATTATTATTATTATTATTATTATTATTATTATTATATTATTATTATTATTATTATTATGTATTCATATGTCTGAAGCATTAATCCAAGGTGATTTACAAGGTGTTGTTGAAAGAGTGAGGTGGCTAAATTCCAAGTCAGGCTTTCCTCAATCAGGTCTAACAAATTTCTTATGACTCCACCTTAACTGCTGTGTAGTACTCTGCTGGTACAAAATGGCTGCACCCCAGAGGGTGCTGCACTTGAGTGGTGGGTGAAGTGAGTCTGTAAAGCACTTTGTCAAAAGTGTGTATGTGTGTGTGTGTCAAATTTACATGAGACATGAAATTTTATATTGTCAAAAATCCCATAGCACTATTTATTATTATTATTATTATTATTATTATTATTATTATTATTATTATTATTATTATTATTATTATTCATATGTCTGAAGCACACACACACATACACACTTTTTTGCAATCACATTTAATCTAGAAACATCTCTAAGAAGACACTCAAATATAATATTGCACGTTAGTTTTATTGTAAAAAAATAAGTAAAATGTTCACTTTAACTTTAGAAATTATGGACGAGACAATTAAAAAAGCATTATAAACTGAACCCACACAACCATCTTACTTTGATATTGAATGAAAATGATTAAAAACAACACTGCGATACATTATTTAATATCTAAAGTACATTACATCTCACCGGTAACTGCGGTTCATCAAGGTCACTATCATCTGAAATTTGGAGTTTTTTTGTTTTTTAGGAGAGGGCATTTTCGTTAGGTCATTAAGTTTTCTTCTTAGTTCGCCTTCTTTTCCTAAAATAAAAATAAAATAAATAAAACCCTGCATTATGTCCAGATATTTGGGGATTGTATTTGTCATAAAAATACTGCACTTTGACCATACAAATTAAGATGGACAGCCATCACTGAATCAAAACTGAAGTTAAATTAAATCTGGCTTAATTTATTTTGTGGGTTTGGGGATTTTATTGTAAAGCAAAACACACAGTAAATAGTTCTTACAAATGCTTGTCGTCAAGTGTGACGAGTTCTTAGCTCCCTCAGCACCACCTACCATAAGAACATAAGAACATAAGAACATAAGAAAGTTTACAAACGAGAGGAGGCCATTCGGCCCATCTTGCTCGTTTGGTTGTTAGTAGCTTATTGATCCCAAAATCTCATCAAGCAGCTTCTTGAAGGATCCCAGGGTGTCAGCTTCAACAACATTACTGAGGAGTTGATTCCAGACCCTCACGATTCTCAGTGTAAAAAAGTGCCTCCTATTTTCTGTTCTGAATGCCCCTTTGTCTAATCTCCATTTGTGACCCCTAGTCCTTGTTTCTTTTTTCAGGCTGAAAAAGTCCCTTGGGTCGACAGTGTCAATACCTTTTAGAATTTTGAATGCTTGAATTAGGTCGCCACGTAGTCTTCTTTGTTCAAGACTGAATAGATTCAATTCTTTTAGCCTGTCTGCATATGACATGCCTTTTAAGCCCGGAATAATTCTGGTCGCTCTTCTTTGCACTCTTTCTAGAGCAGCAATATCTTTTTTATAGGGAGGTGACCAGAACTGCACACAATATTCAAGATGAGGTCTTACTAGTGCATTGTACAGTTTTAACATTACTTCCCTTGATTTAAATTCAACACTTTTCGCCTTTTTTTTATAGCTTCCCCACATTGTCTAGATGAAGGCATTTCTGAGTCAACAAGAACTCCTAGGTCTTTTTCATAGATTCCTTCTCCAATTTCAGTATCTCCCATATGATATTTTATAATGTACATTTTTATTTCCTGCATGCAGTACCTTACACTTTTCTCTATTAAATGTCATTTGCCATGTGTCTGCCCAGTTCTGAATCTTGTCTAGATCATTTTGAATGACCTTTGCTGCTGCAACAGTGTTTGCCACTCCTCCTACTTTTGTGTCGTCTGCAAATTTAACAAGTTTGCTTACTATACCAGAATCTAAATCATTAATGTAGATTAGGAATAGCAGAGGACCTAATACTGATCCCTGTGGTACACCACTGGTTATCACACTCCATTCTGAGGTTTTTCCTCTAATCAGTACTTTCTGCTTTCTACATGTTAACCACTCCCTAATCCATGTACATGTGTTTCCTTGAATCCCAACTGCGTTCAGTTTGAGAATTAATCTTTTGTGCGGGACTTTGTCAAAAGCTTTCTGGAAATCTAAATAAACCATGTCATATGCTTTGCAATTATCCATTATCGATGTTGCATCCTCAAAAAAATCAAGCAAGTTAGTTAGACACGATCTCCCTTTCCTAAAACCATGTTGACTGTCTCTGGTCACTGCACAAAAAAACAGTCCCGCTCTGCATTCTGGTACTTGACGTTCTTAATAACACCAACAGGGTGTAATCGCATAGACCACCAAAGTATAAAGTACTACATATCCCATCAGTTACAGTTTTTTTTCTTCTTCTGAAACTGCAAGCGCACTACATAAAGTTTTGCAAATGAAGAGATTTGGATGATGAGTTTACAATCGTATAAACAGTATTTAAGTAAACCTAGATATGCAATTCCAAAAAGAACAGCATCGAGATGGAGAAACAGGTAAAAAAAAATAATAATAAGATGTTTATACTTTTTAAAATATTTTAATTACAGTATGTCATTATTGCCTTTTGATTTACATTTACAGAAAAAGAACGGCGGGAAACATGGACTACCCAGCAAGAAGCACCAATGTTACTAAAATATCAGATTCTCAGGTAAGCTTCATGCAGCCATATGGATGGATAGGCCCCTACATATGAAGATTAAGTTAAAGGCAAGAGTGATCAGTGTTCGTCACTTCCAGTCCTGGAGGGCCACGATCCAGCTCTTTGTAACTCATCAACAACAAAAGACCTGGGAAAAGGTTTAAATGGCTTCAGTTAAGCCAATTAGGTAATTAAGAGCTCAACTGGAACAAAAACCAGCATGCATAGCGGTTCTTTAGGACCACAGTCCACAGAGACCACAGAGATTAACCCATAGTTTCATTGATAAAGTAGTTGTGGACTAGTGATATTCAGGATCTTCAAAACAAGTCCTGAATGCTCAAATTTAACTTCTTTTTTGTAGTGTCGTTGCTGTTAATGCAGCCAGTGATGTGGAGCCATCAGATACAGAAGCTGACGAAAGACAGCATGTAAGTTTCCTAAATTAAGGTGCATCAAAATACTTATTTAGCACTTTCAACTGTTTCTTTGTGATTCCTAAAATTACTTTCCATCTACAGTAGTAAGGATATACACTAGAATTTTTTTGCCTTTTGAAACAGTAATGTCAGGATCTTTGCAAAATCCACACCCAGGTACCTATTGCAAACTAGGATACATCAGAAAGTGAGGATAATTCACACCTGAAGATAAATTAAAAAGGAAAGTATGTATTACATGTTATGATTACCCTTTCAGTCTTTTGAAAAGGATTGTGAATTTGTTACAACGTTCAGTAAAGTTAGATTTTTCAATCAAAGTTTGAATTATCTTGTGTGTGTGTGTGTGTGTGTGTGTGTGTGTGTGTGTGTGTGTGTATATATATATATATATATATATATATATATATATATATATATATATATATATAATCTCTTGTGTGTGTATATAAGTATTTAAGACTATTGTTCTTGTTTTTAGAGAAGCATACCTTTAGAGCTTAAAGATGCTGGAGTTGAAGAAAGCATTACAGACAGTCATGTAAGTGATAGGTAGCTTGTCTCTGCATAGTAACATCATAAAACATCTAACAGTTCTGCAAATATTTGAAAACATTTTTGTGCCTTCCGTCTTCATAGGTTACTTCTTGTTATCATAATAGTCTGACTTTACTTTTTTATATGTAAATAAAACATCATTTTTTACACCTTAATTGTATTCTTAATAGTAATATTACTTTTGCTTGTTTCCAGATGTCTTCAGACATTCTCAAAATCACAGAATCATGTCTTGAACAGAACCAACTCCTGCTTCTTGCCCTGAAAGCTAAACATCAATTAACCAGTGAAGCTTTAACCAACATTATGAAAGTTATAAATGTAATATGTGAAGAAAATGTGGTTGCAACTTCAAAATACTTATTTGAGAAGCAGATTTCAGATATTAAAGAAGTCATTCGTGTTTGTTATATATGTAGGAATTGTGGCACTAATTTAGATAGCAGTGTTACATCAGGAATTTGCAGTGTTTGTGATGAAGTATGGACATCAAAAGATTGTATTGAAAAAGGGAATTTTTTCTTTTATATTCCACTAAGACACCAACTTCAGAATCTTTTAAATGACCCAGCTGTGCACAACAGTCTTTTAAGAAGTGTCTGCAGTGAAACTGATGTGCTTTCAGATATACATGATGGAGTACTATATAAATGGTTGTTAGTTGATCAAGGCAGCCAAGAAAGACCACTTGACCGATTATCTGTGAGTTTTAATTGCGATGGCGTGCCATTCTTCAAGTCTTCTTCACTTAGTATTTGGCCAGTGTTGTGTTCTTTAAATGAGCTAGCACCCACTGAAAGACTGAAGAACATATTAATGGCTTCCTTGTGGTTTGGGAAGTGCAAGCCTGACATAAATGTGTATTCAGAGCCTTTTGTAGAAGAGTGTCGTAGTTTAGGGTCAGATGGAGTTCAATGGGTAGATCCACTTAGTGGTAATGACCGTCTTTCAAAGATACACAACTTGTGCAGTCTGTGATTCTGTGGCTCGACCTCTAATGCAAAATATGATGCAGTTTAATGGGTACCAGGGGTGTGGATTTTGCAAAGGTCCTGGTGTCACTGTTTCAAAAGGTAGAGGATTTGTCCGTGTATATCCTTATCGGAGAGAATCTACTTTGAGGAACTACATAGAAACAGTTGAATGTGCTGAACAAGCACTAGACTCTCAACAACCAATCTGTGGTGTGAAAGGTCCAAGTGTTCTGTACAACATACCAAAATTTGCTATTGTGGAGAACTTTGTACCAGACTACATGGATTGTGTGCTACTAGGTGTAGTGAGACAAATGGTGGCCCTATGGTTGGATTCACAGTATCACACAGAAAGATATTACTTGGCAGCTCACATAGACAACCTATGAGCTCCAGTCCCCCCGCAACCCGGCGCGCCCCCCCCGGGCCCCACGATAGAGTCCGAGAGGTTGCGAGGGGGTTTGAAGGGAGGCAAGGGCGTCACGCGCGCTCACCGAAGCCGAGGCGATCTGCAGGAAGGGAACGGAGCGCCTCCGGACTCGCCGCACGCCCGCCGCACGCCCGCCGCACGCCGCCTGCACACCCGCACGCCCCGCCCACCCGCGGCCTTCAAAGCTCTCATTTGAATATTTGCTACTACCACCAAGATCTGCACCCGCGGCGTCTCCACCCGGGCCCTCGCCCCAAGGCTTCTGTGCTCACCGCGGCAGCCCTCCTACTCGTCGCGGCGTAGCCCCCGAGGCTCAATTGCGTAGCCGACAACGGCCGGGTATGGGCCCGACGCTGCAGCGCCATCCATTTTCAGGGCCAGTCGATTCGGCAGGTGAGTTGTTACACACTCCAAAGCGGATTCCGACTTCCATGGCCACCGTCCTGCTGTCTGTATCGACCGACACCTTTCGTGGGGTCTGATGAGCGTCGGCATCGGGCGCCTTAACCCGGCGTTCAGTTCATCCCGCAGCGCCAGTTCTGCTTACCAAAAGTGGCCCGCTAAGCGCTCGCATTCCATGCCACGGCTCCAAAAGCCAGCGAGCCGGGCTTCTTACCCGTTGAAAGTTTGAGAATAGGTTGAGGCCGTTTCGGCCCCAAGTCCTCCAATCATTCGCTTTACCGGATAAAACTGCGAACCAGAGCGCCAGCTATCCTGAGGGAAACTTCGGAGGGAACCAGCTACTAGATGGTTCAATTAGTCTTTCACCCCTATACCCAGGTCAGACTTGGGCATAGGGCCCAGGCATAGTTCACCATCTTTCGAGTCCTACCGCGCGCTCTCACGCTCCACCTCCCCATGTGAAGCGGGGCAAAGGCAGACGGGCGGTGCGCCCCTCGCTCGCACTGGGGAGCGGCCGACGGGGGGGAGTTTGCCGTCGCCCCCACGGGCGAAACCGTGGATCCCACCTCGTCCGGCGCGTGCCTGCCCTCACTTTTGTTGCGCCGCTGGGGTTTGGATTTGAGCTCCCGACTCGCGCGCGCTTTAGACTCCTTGGTCCGTGTTTCAAGACGGGTCGGGTGGGTAGCCGACATCGCCGCAGACCCCGGGCGCCACTGCGTGGACTGTTCCCCGCCCGGCGACGCGCCGCTGTCGGGCCGCACTGAGGACAGTCCGGGCCCAGTCGACGGTCGCGCCGGGAGTGGGGATCCCGGGCCCTCTCCACCCCGGGTCCCCGACCGCGAGCGGGTTGGGGTGAGGTGTGGGCGCGGGAGGGAGGGCGTGATGGCGGTCTTCTTCCTCGGCCCCGGCGAGCGGCCGTTCGCGGCAGGGGGGGATGTAACCTTGCTGAAAACCCCCGGGCCATGCAGAGCCGGGCCGGAGCCGGTCGCGGCGCACCGCCGCGGAGGCAGTGCGTCCGACGGGGAGGCCGCAAAGGCGGGCTGCCGCGCGGGGTGGGACGTAGGCGGGTTGGGAGAGGGCGAAGCGGGACCGCGACCAACGGCGACGAAACGCCAGGCTCCGTCCGCCGCCGCCGCGACCGCCAGCCAGCCCTCACCGCCCGCCGCCCCCCGCGCGAGCTTTCCCGGCCCTCGGCACCCCGCCGGGTTAAACCCTCCGGGCGGACTGTGCGGACCCCATCCGTTTACCTCTCGACGGTTTCACGCCCTCTTGAACTCTCTCTTCAAAGTTCTTTTCAACTTTCCCTCATGGTATTTGTTGGCTATCGGTCTCGTGCCTGTATTTAGCCTTAGATGGAGTTTATCACCCGTTTTGGGCTGCATTCGCAAACATCCCGACTCCGAGAAGACCCGAACCCGGCGCGACGGGGGCCTCCACCGGCCTGACACCGTCTGCGGGAGCCTCGATCAGAAGGGACTTGGGCCCCCCACGGTTGACGCCGAGGACGCGGTCTCTGCACGCCACATTTCGCGTGCCCGCAGGGGCGGGCGGCGATTCGGCGCTGGGCTCTTCCCTCTTCACTCGCCGTTACTGGGGGAATCCTGGTTAGTTTCTTTTCCTCCGCTTAGTAATATGCTTAAATTCAGCGGGTCGTCTCGTCTGATCTGAGGTCGGAGTCAGAGGCCTGGCAACCCCCTGGAGGAGGGCCAGAGCAGCGCCGGCACGACCGTCCATCCCCCGCCGGCTGTGCGGGGCGGGGACAGGAGACGGGCTGCCTCTAGTTTCGGAGATCCGCAAAAGGAAGCGATCGGGGGAATGGCGCGCGCCGGCCCGGGGCTGCTCCACGGGCTTCCGAGCCTCGCGTCTCTGACAACGGCTGCGCAGAGCACCCGTTCGCTGCCCCAGGGCCGGGATGCCTCGGGCGAGGATGGGGGGCCGCACCCGCGGACTCCTGCCTCGCCGCGCCGAGCTCCCCCCCAAACGTGCAGCGGGGTTTCTACTCCGGGTCTGCTTTTAGGGGGACGAAGGGGAGCGGAGTCCCCTGCGATGCCACCCCCCAGCCGCGCCCGACCTCACCCCGGGGTGGGGCGGGACGGGCGATCGATAGGAAAAATGACCCTCAGACAGGCGTGGCCCTGGGAGCAAACCCGGGGCCGCAAGGTGCGTTTGAAGTGTCGATGATCAGTGTGCCCCTGCATGTCACATTAATTATCGCAGCTAGCTGCGTTCTTCATCGATGCACGAGCCAAGTGATCCACTGCCGAGAGTAATCTTTACATCCGCGCCCACGCGCACGGTTCACTCTCTTTCAGCCGAAAACTTTGGACGAGTGTCGGCCAGGCGCTCAGAGGGGGAAGCCACACCAAGGCGTTTGACCTTCCGCCCGAAGGCGACGGGTACCTGGACCAGGGAGGGACGCGCACGGGGAGTGCGCGGTGCGGTTTGCGGGGGCGCCGCGGACGCCGAGGGGATGGGCTTGGCGGGGCCGGGCGTTTTATGGGGCTGCGCCGGGGCACTTCCCCAGAACTAACTGGCTCCGCTCAAGACCGCGTCGCCCTCGCGGTAGGACGCCGTCGGTTGAGGGAGGATGTGCCGCGCTGAGGCCGCGGTCCTCTGTGAATGATCCTTCCGCAGGTTCACCTAAGGAAACCTTGTTACAACTTTTACTTCCTCTAGATAGTCAAGTTCGATCGTCTTCTCAGGCGCTCCGCCGGGGGGGTCGAGGGCGAGGCGCCCGCCCCTCCACCGAGGGCGAGCGGCCCCCGCCTCCCCGCGGGACCGATCCGAGAACCTCAATAAACCATCCGATCAGTACTAGCGACGGGCGATGTTTACAAAGGGCAGGGACTTAATCAACGCAAGCTGGTGACCTCAATTCCTCGTTCAAAAGAATTTCAATCCCCGATCCCTAGCACGCGCGGTGTTCAGCGGGTTACCTGCGCCTGTCGGCGAAGTGTAGACACACGCTGAGGGTGTAGCGCGCGTGCAGCCCCGGACATCTAAGGGCATCACAGACCTGTTATGGCTCCACCTCGTGTGGCTGACCCACCGCTCCCTCTAAGAAGTTGGCACGGGCCGCAGGGTCGCATAACTATTTAGCAGGCCGGAGTCTCGTTCGTTATCGGAATTAACCAGACAAATCGCTCCACCAACTAAGAACGGCCATGCACCACCACCCGCGGGATCGAGAAAGAGCTATCAATCTGTCAATCCTTTCCGCGTCCGGGCCGGGTGGGCTTCCCCGCGTTGAGTCAAATTAAGCCGCAGGCTCCACTCCTGGTGGTGCCCTTCCGTCAATTCCTTTAAGTTTCAGCTTTGCAACAATACTCCCCCTGGAACCCAGACACTTTGGTTTCCCGGAGGCTGCCCGGTGGGTCATTGTGAATAACACAGCCGGATCGCCAGTTGGCATCGTTTAGGGTCGGAACTACGACGGTATCTGATCGTCTTCGAACCTCCGACTTTCATTCTTGATTAATGAAAACATTCTTGGCAAAGGCTTTCGCTTTCGCTCGTCTTGCGCCGGTCCAAGAATTTCACCTCTAGCGGCGCAGTACGGATGCCCCCGGCCGTCCCTCTTAATCATGGCCCCGGTTCGGGAAAACCCCCAAAAAACAGAACGCGGGGTCCTGTTCCATTATTCCTAGCTGAAGCTTACGGGCGACCGCCTGCTTTGAGCACTCAAATTTTTTCAAAGTAAACGCTTCAAGCCCCGCGGGACACTCAGCGAAGAGCATCTGGGGGGCGCCGAGAGGCAAGGGGCGGCAGAAGCGGTCAAGTGCGACGCCTCGCGGCGGACCGGCCGCCACCGCCCCGAGATCCAACTACGAGCTTTTTAACTGCAGCAACTTTAATATTCGCTATTGGAGCTGGAATTACCGCGGCTGCTGACACCAGACTTGCCCGCCAATGGATCCTCGTGACAAGGATTTAAAGTGTGCTCATTCTTATTTTTCGTCACTACCTCCCTGGGTCAGGAGTGGGTAATTTGCGCGCCTGCTGCTTTCCTTGGATGTGGTAGCCGTTTCTCAGGCTCCCTCTCCGGAATCGAACCCTGATTCCCCATTACCCGTTGTCACCACGGTAGGCGCAGAAACAACCGTCGAAAGTTGATAGGGCAAACATTCAAATGAGTCGTCACCGTCACGGGGGTGGACGTGCGATCGGCCCGAGGTTATCCAGAGTCACCAAAAGGCATCCAGGAGGCAAGGCGCCCCTGCGGATAGGGTTTTTTTTCGGTCTGATAAATGCACGCATCGCCGGCCCCAAGGTCCCCTCCCTTCCTCCTCGTCCCCAGGAGAGGGATGGTGAGGGGGGGGGGGGTAGCAGCGGGGGAAGGTTCATCACTCGTCAGCATGTATTAGCTCTAGGATTACCACAGTTATCCAAGTAACGGTTGGAGTGATCAAAGGAACCATAACTGATTTAATGAGCCTTTCGCAGTTTCACTGTACAAACCCGTTTGTACTTAGACATGCATGGCTTAATCTTTGAGACAAGCATATGCTACTGGCAGGATCAACCAGGGAGCTGCGCGTCCTCGCGGGCTGCAACGCCAAGCCCTAGGCCTCACTAACCCTCCCTCTTCCCGAATCGACGCCACACCCAGGCAACTCCCGCCGAGGGGAGAGCCTTAGGAGGTGACAGGACCGGGGGTGGGTGGGAATGGGTGGATAAAGAGCAGATGAAGGAGGCCAGAGTGCACGTTCCGCCACTCGGTCCTCGCCTGCCCGAGAGCCGACAGAGGGTGTGGACGGAGGAACGCGACAGAGCCTGCTCGCCAAGGCGGGTGGGGGCTCGGGCACGGTGGTCAAGCGTGTAAGTCCGGGCGCGTCGGTCCGGGACACGTCAGTCCAGGGTGCGTCGGTCCAGGGAGCGTCGGTCCAGAGCGCATATCCGGGGCGAGCAACCGTGACTAACTGGGAGTCAGCCGCCAGCCTGGGTCCTTGCGCGATCAAAGAACCGCAGCCTGAGCAAGTGTGGAGGTAACCGGGGCTCCTGGAAGTCAACCGGGGGCTCTGGACCAATACCCACCCTTGCCGCGAGCAACCGCAACTAACCGGGCATCAGCCGCCGGCCTGGGTGCTTGCCTGAGCAAAGAACCGCAGTCCGAGCAAGTGTGGAGGTAACCGGGGCTCCTGGAAGTCAAACAGGGGCTCTGGACCAATACCCACCCTTGCCGCGAGCAACCGCGACTAACCGCGACTAACCGGGCGTCACCCGCCGGCCTGGGTCCTTGCCTGAGCAAAGAACCGCAGCCCGAGCAAGTGTGAAGGTAACCGGGGCTCCAGGAAGTCAACCGGGGGCTCTGGACCAATGCCCACCCTTTCCGCGAGCAACCGCGTGTCCAGCAGCCTGCCTGGACCCTTCCCTGGGACGAGAACCTCTGCCCTTGCTAGCCAGGGGGGTAGCCAGGGATAACGTCACCCGCGTGCGGGGGAGCAATGCCCACCCTTGCCGCGAGCAACAGCACCTAACCGCGGGGTCCAGCAGCCTGCCTGGACCCTTCCCTGGGTGGAGAAGCGCAGCCCGAGCAAGCCCGGGGCTAACCGCGGATCCTGCGAGACTCCCGGGGGGGGGGGGAGGCCAGAACCTAGACGCCGACGACGAGCGCCCCAAACCCGGCTTCCTTCAGTGCACCCCCCGCTACGAAGTGAAAAAAAGAACCTAGAACCGGTGAAAGGTAGTGATCAGCCACCTCCACCCCGCCTACGAAGCTCCCAAGCTGGCCTGAGCCTCGGCCACACGTCCATAAGCGACTTCCGTCCTGACTTAGTCGTTTCGTTTTGATCAAAAAACCGTGTTGGCCAAAATCTTCGCTAACCTCCCCGTTGTCCGTGGGGGGTCGGATGCCGAAGGGGACGAGGTGCCGGTTCTTGCCGGGAAACCTACACCGCCGCCTGGCAGGAGCTTTCGGATCGCACCCTAGACAAAATTCCATAAACGGAGCCTCAGTGGCTATGGTCATCCAATGTAAAAGATAGGAAACATGACCATGCTTTTTGAAAAACTTAGTTTCTGGCGGAGGCAAAAAACTCCTGACTATGGTCAAGTCATGTTAAAGATAGGAAATTTCTCAAATCTACATGACCATGTGCACGGACCTCCAGACGGAGAAGGTAAAGCTTACATGACCAGAGTCGCGGCTCAGGCGGGAGGGATCAACGGCCAGACACCCGTGCCTTGGGCCCCGTGGCCACCGTAGCTCTGGTCATGTAGCGGCCGTACCCATGGTCATGTAGGCGGGGGGAACCGGGGTTTGGACGCCCGGGGAGGGCTCCAGGACCCCCGCAGCAGCTTCCACCGCCCCGGGGTCCCTTCCACCGCCCCGGGGCTGGCCTCAGCAAGCCGGGGCAGGGCTCCAGGACCCCCGCAGCAGCTTCCACCGCCCCGGGCTTCCTTCCACCGCCCCGGTGCTGCCCTCAGCAAGCCGGGGCAGGGCTCCAGGAGCCCGGCAGCAGCTACCACGGCCAGGGGCTACCTTCCACGGCCGTGTCAGGGCTCCAGGACCTCGGCAGCAGCTGCCAGGGCTCGGGGCTACCTTCCACAGCCGTGTCAGGGCTCCATGACCTCGGCAGCAGCTACCAGCAGCCCCGGGGTCACTTCCACAGCCAGGACTTAGCTCCAGGACCTCGGCAGCAGCTCCCAGGACACGGAGCTACCTTCCACAACCGTGTCAGGGCTCCAGGACCTCGGCAGCAGTTCCCACCTCGGGTCGGTCGCTTCCACCAACCCTTGGAGGGCTCAGCAAGCCGAAACAGGGCTCCATGACCTCGGCAGCAGCTCCCAGGGCCCGGGGTCATTTCTGGGTTGAGTGGCCCATCCACGGTGTCGTCTAAAAGACCCATCTGCATGTGACTGTGGAACCAACGAGTAGACCTTGGAGATTTGCAACAATACTTTTGAAGATTACGAGATCCCCGCCTACGCTCCTGGTCGGGAGCCATCCGGCCAGGAGAACGCACCCAACCTATGCAGGTCCAGCATTCAGAGGCAGGTTGTCCATAAAGGACGGGACTACACGCAAACTGCAGCTTGACACGAGGAACCGACGAGCAGGCCAATGGGGATCGGCAACCTGGCCAAGGCGATTGCTGATAGACCCCCGCCCACGCTCCGGGTCGGGAGAACCCGTCCCAGAGAATGCACCGAACCTACGCCGGTCCACTGCCAGAGGCATGCGTCCGTGACGAGCCGGTCCCATTCCGGAATTACGAACCGGCTTGCAGACGGACATCGAGGCAACGGTTTGTCAGTCGTGATCGATGATTTTGTTTGTATAGACCAGGCGCTCAGAGGGGAGGGTCCGCGGAGGATCCTCCGCGGAGGGCGACGTGGGCGGCCGCTTACTCCGGCCCCCCGCGCAGGCGCGGGAGGCCACCGAGGCGTTAGACCTTCCGCCCGAGGGCGTTGGGTACCTGGACTAGGGTAAACGGCAGGTGTTGTTGCCGCGCATGGCACCGCTCGACGTTTTCGACCATCCCCGGGGGCGGTGCGAGGAACTGAAAGGAGGCCTAGCCGGTACGGTATGGGTCCGGCATACCCAGGTCCTCTAGTCATTTTCGACGGCCCACGGCAGCAGCACCAGGAACTGAGGGCCATCTAGCCGGAAGATCTTGAAACCGGCACGGTAGATGTTGCACCCTCACCTTCTTTCGATTGGCCCCATGGGGGTACAGGACAGGGGTCAATCTAGCCGATCGAGGAGGGACGAAATCTAGCCATGGGTCCCCGCCGGACCAGAGAGGGGGCTCAGGGCGGCACGCAGCCCACGCACTGCCAGTTTGTGGCGAAGCGGCGCGCCCCACCGCTCCGCCCCAACAGGGTGGAAGATTGATCGAAGACTCAATCGCGGCTCGTGGACGAGGTGGGGATCGCGCCCGCAGCCACGAGATCCGGCCGAAGCGGAGCGAGTCTAGGCGGCGCGAGGACCCCGCTGCCAAGGGGGCCGCAACACGCGTCAGACCGAACCGCATCGACACGGGTGACCGCGCCCGCAGACCCTCCACCCCGCCCAGTGAGTTACCTGGGAGCTGGCCACGCGGTCAGGTCAGGTCGCCCACGAAGGAACCTAATCCCTCAAGAACCTTGTCCTCCATGTTACACTCCCACCTTCTTTCGATTGCCCACCAGGGAGTGCAACTGCAGCGGGTCGTCTAGCCGGTAAGGGTAGAAGTCCGGCAGCTTATACGGAACCTTTTCCTCCCTATCGTCCCGCTCACTGTCTTTCGAGGCCCCTCTAGAACGGGACGAGACCGAGGGGTTTCTAGCCAGGTGGATGTTAACGCCGGCAGGACAGTTCGGCAGAGATGCCGCGCATGGCACCGCTTGTCAGTTTCAACGACCCCAGGAGCGGCGCGAGGAACTAGGGCCGTCAATCCGGAAGTGGTATGAGGTCCGGCACCCCAGGTCCGCTCGTCATTTTCGACAGCCCCAAAGGAGCGAACCAGGAACTAAGGGACGTCTAGCTGGAAGGTGTTAAACCAGCACGGTATATGATGTTCCCTCACCTTCATTCGATAGCCCTCTAGAGGGAACAAGTATAGGGGGCTCTCTAGCCAGATTGGGAGTCGTTCTGGCTGCTTCCATCGGAACCTTACCACACTCCAACCAGTCTGGGCCGTGGGACGCTACATCCTAAACAGCCCACATGCCAGGGCGCAGCCTCCCTGACCTGTCCTGGCTGGCACGCTGCCCCTCCTTGTTCCTACTGTGTCGAAGGTAGGAGTTTTGACCTTTTCCGCTCAGACGGTATTGAGATAAACTTGGTCAGCTCTGCCGAACTTGGCTAAGATATCCAGGGAATATAGTAGAGTTCTGCTGCTGATCAGTTTGGCAAAGGTGACTCTCCAGGCCGAACCTATGCCGAGCTCCTTCAGGATCTTGTAGTTGGAGGCCGGCCACTTTCCTCTGGCTCCCATCGGGAATCCAAAGAATTGCACCTGGCCCGCACCCATCAACTCCATGATCTGCGGCTTCAGATGGCTGTAGCAACCGGCCTTTTCAGCCTCGGCCCTTTCCAGGGTGTCGTCGGCATACTCAAACCTGACGGTCACATCGATCACCAGGGCTTTCCTTCCGTTGGAGAACACGAGGTCGGGTATCGAGAGATCCCCATTCTCATCCCTAAGGTGAGGTTCCTTGTGTACACTCCACCCAGCCCTTTCGGCTTCGAGGGCCAGCAGATCACAGATCTTGTTGTGACGGACAATTCTGGCCCCCTGGACGCCCGGACATTGTCCCAAGATGTGTGAACAGGATTCCAGCCTAGCGCGGCACATTCTGCAAGTCACAAGGTCCTTGGCCCTACCTCGGCTGAGGCACTCTCCGGTCGGGTATACATTGGCCCTCAGTTGCAATGCAGTGATGTAGTGGCGTTGCCGGAACCCCCTACCATCTCTGACCCAAGCATCGCTGACCTTGCCCTTCCCAAACTGGCGTATCCCGGCACCTTGGACAGGCAGTCTGGTCCATGCCAGGAATTCTTCCTGCCGCCAGTTACACGGAACTGGGCATCTACCGACGGGGATGGTCGTTGGCTCGGGGGGTGCTTCCTCTCGCTCCGTGTGCGGCGGGGCGAGTCTCGGCATCCTTTCGATGTCACCGCCCACTTTAACCCACAGCCTCTGAAACTCGCTTTCGGCACCCATCTCCCACACCACCTTGCTAGTCACTTCATCGGATGAATTGACTATGCGGTGCAGCCGTCTTGCCTGGATGGACGGCACTAGACTCGCCAACTTGATTAGGCCCAAACCACCGTCTTTTAGGCCAGAGTAAAGCAAGCCATTACAGGTGTAGGCAGGAAGGTGCAACCAGGTCTTCACTGCTTTCCTGATAAGGCCGTCCGCCGCTTTCAAGGCTCCCTCCTTGCAGTCGCAGTGGTCTGCCAGATAGATGAGACGCGGCGAGGCATAGCTGTTCAAGATAGTAACCTTCTGTGTGGGTTTTAGGGGGGCCCTTCCTATCTTTCCAATCCAGTTCTGGAGCTGCTTGCTCAGCGTAGGCTTCGTGATCCCTATCCAGGGATTGACCTTGACACCCAAGTACTTGACTAACATACCGTCACCCAGCATTTGGAGCTCAAACCCACCAATGCTCCAATTTTGGCAGTCGTTAATGGTAAATGAGTCCTTGGTCAGTTTATTCATGCAGCCATAACACTTTTGAGCTTGCACCGCAAGCCTGATAAGCTTGCGGAAGGACTCCAGGATCCTGATATTGTCTGCCATGCCTTCCCACGAGCCGCTCACCATCACCAGATCATCCGCAAAAGCGAGGGTGGACAGTTGGAATGTCCCCACCTTGTATCCACGTCCAATAGATTCCAGCGTTTGGATTAGGGGATCCAGCGCTAGATTAAAGAGCAGGGGCGACATGGGATCGCCCTGCTTAACCCCTACCTTCATGTCAATGGGAGGTGACTCCTGACCTCCTACACTGACCGAGGTTATGCAATCCTCATAGGAATTCTGGATAATTCCAGCCACATGGTTGCCCACATTTCTCTGTCTGAGAGCACACAGGATATGCTCGTAAGAGACGGAGTCAAAGGCCTTAGCAAAGTCGACAAATACCACTGCAAGGGGGTTGCGCTCTTTTTTGCAGTGCCGGAAAAGGTCTTGCAGAACCCTAAGGTTTTCCGAGCACCCAGGGGATGATATGAATCCCCTCTGTCTAGGATTGAGTGGGCAGGCCCGCGCCAGCCTCATCGTCAATATCCTGGAAAAGAGCCTCAAAACCATGGACCCTATCGTAATCGGTCTCCAGTTGCTGATGTTCAATAGACCCTCTCGGTCCATGGTTTTTGGGATTAGTACCGTACAACCTTTTTTAAAGACCTTAGGGATGACTCCCGTGCACAGCCATGTGTTGAAGACCTGCGCTAACCTCTCGCCGCTTGGGTCCAGGTCAATAATCTTCTGCTTATTGATCCTGTCTGGGCCCTCAGCAGCTAAGTTTTTGGCCCGGCTAAGGTTTAGTCTTACTTCGTCGGCTGTAATCCTGAATTGGCCAAGCCCTCCGAAAGCCACTCCGTTCTCCCACCTGTCCTTGAACACCCTGTGAACCTCTTCAAGTGGGATACTACAGCGTTGACTTTCGGTTCCATCTAGGATAAGCGCTGAGAGTCTTGAGGTGTCCTTGACAAACATCAGCTGATGTAAGGCATATCTACCTCTTCTCCGCACCCTTGTCCGCATCCAAGATCTCAGGACCGGCCGCATCAGATTCCTGTTAACCCTTCCTGTCCGAGGAGGGGCCGCCCTACGAGTTGCCCTGCGAGTTGCTGTTCCACCTGAATCCAGCATTTGAATCAGACTTGACGCAGAAGATTCGACCAGGGCAGTGACCTGATCTGAGTCCCTCAGCCAGGCCGCAATCACCGCCATGTTGGCCTCCAGTTCCCCCCTGGCGTCTTCAATTCGTTTCAGAGCCAGGCCTCTCAGCTTTTCTTTTACTCCGAATCTTGGACGGGGGGGTTCTGAGATGGCTTCAAGATCAGCTGGGTTGATCTCTGTATGGTAGTTGCGTTCGGCTATCAGCCAAATATACCTCCTTTTGCTCCTCACCTGCTTCGCCGATTTGGAGGCCAGCTCTCTTGTTATCAGCAAGTTAATCCTTCCCTGCCCGGCATACTTGGATTCAAGCCTACTTAGCACTTCAATCTCTTCTGTAGACCAGACGTTAGGACGGACCTTTGCGCCGGTGCTCACCGCCTGCGTCGCCATGATCCTTTCCAAATTCCTGAGCGTGACGTGCCTGTGCCGTTTGTGTTGGGACAAGCCGATCTTAGTCGCGAAGCGAAGCTGACACTCTTCGCAGGCCCACGGTAGCGATGTTCTGCGACTATTCTCACGCTGGCCCTTGCATTTCGATGCGTGACAGGAGATGGAGTGGCTATTGTCGCTTGTCCTCCCACACTTTCGGCAGCCGAATATCAGGCAGACAGGGTTGTGCCTAAACCTGTAGTGCTTAACAGCCTGGGACACCTTGCCCAGGTGTAATCCGCACAAGCCACAGGAAATGTCAGGATCAGGCAGCTCGATTCTAATTGCACCGGTACTATCTTCTCCCCCATCGTCATCGGACGAATCCTCTGCGGGTGAGATTACGGAGGGCTCTGCGTCTTGGTCTTCCGTTTCCATGGCCTCGAAGGTGCTTTTCGGCTCTACTACCAATTGGCTGACCTCCATCTCTTCCACAGGATCCTCTCCACCCTCCGCAACACCAATGGCACCCCCAAGTGCAAGCTGGCGAGGGGCAGGGACTCGGGCAGAGGAAAGTGAGCCACAGAGTCGTCATCATCCAACCCCTCCTTCCAACGAGCCCGCAGATCCGTCCCAGCGGAGTGGAGATTGGGATGGGTGGTCTGTGGGGATGTAGACTCGGTACATATGGCCATAGGTGGACCTGTTGGTAATGGTATCCGCTCGGTCCGGAGAGAACCCATGGTGTCTGGTAATAATGCAGGTGGGCCGATCCCCGCCCCTCTGCATGGCACATTGGTAAACCGCGCTCCGTGCCATCCGGCATGGATGTCATCGCTGATCATCCTACTACGTCAGGGATACATCTGACCTGGGTCGCCAGCCCAGGCCGTTGGTACTTATCATCTGCTCCCCAGCGGCATCCGATCTAGGCACCCAAGTGCTTGTCGGACCAGTGTGCCGAGGGTGTTTGACCTTGTTTGGCTGCCTCCCCAGAAGGGAGGCGTTACCGGCGGGACCGCTGGGAGGTAAAGGCCGCTACGCTCTCTGCTCCTTGCCCGAGGGAGCCAGCACCGGCGGTGCCACCCTTAAGAGAGTCATAGTTACTCCCGCCGTTACAATGTACATTTACTGTTACATCTGGTGAAAAGTGTCAAAAACTGGGGTCCATTATGGGCACTGTGGCAGAGCACAGCTCTGCCCTTTAGAAATTGGCAGGGATGGGGTTAAATTCCCCTACCTGCCTGGGTTCATTGTGTTCAGGTGGCTGGGGTTGATTAGATGATTAGTTAAATTAATGATCAATCAGCGCCCAGCCACCTGACATAAAAGGAGGCCTCTGGTTCTCATTTGGGGGGAGGGAGTTGAGGAAGCAGGGTGGTCCTTGTGGTCCTTGTGGTCCTTGTGGTCCTTGTGGTCCAGTGAAGGCATTGCCCAGCCTGGAAACCTTATTTTTTTTTGTAAGTTTTGTTTTTGCTTTATTTGTGTCTAAAGATCTTTGTTTTGCCCTTGTGCACTTTATTTTTGTGTTTTTTTTTTGTTTTTTTTTTATAATAAAATTAGGATTTTTTGAACTGCAGTCTGTCTCTGGGCCTCTTTCCACTCGCCAGCCTGCCACAGGCACGTTCAGCTTTTTTATATGAATCCTACAATGGCTGTTTACTCAATATGATTAAAGGAACACAGGGAGTGCCTTTGCAAATTTGTAAGAAATTTCTGATTGAAAAGGCTTTGCCTTTGCATGCTACTAAAATGGCTGGGACACCTAAAGGGGAGTTACTCAACTACTTCATAGGCACAAACAGAAAGATTAAGTTTGCTGAGGAAATTGAAGGTGGAGCTGCTTTGGGACGATCTTGTCAGAGAGTTCTTAAAAGGGAGCATTATCTTGCACTGCACAGCTTTGTTAATGAAGTGGATCCAACAATAATTGCAACTTATTATGACAGAATTGTTATTGGAAAAGAAATTGTTCACACGAAACTATACAGAAAGAAACAGAGAAACATCTATACTGTTCTATTGAAAGACTCTTCTTTTTTCTCAATAGAAACATTTGTAATCTTGGATCTTGGCTGTGGCAGAAAATGCTATGCATTAGGAAGGTTCTTTCAGAACAGGAATTTTAAAATATGTTCTGATAATGAATTAAACATATCCTTAAGTCACATTTTCCCAGTTTCTCCTGAGTTGGCCCATCTTGTTGCAGTGGACAGTTGTGTTATACAGCAGAAATGTATTTTTGTACATATACCTGGCCAAACTGTTGCTTTTGTTTGCAAACAGCCAAACTGTTTTGAACTGTGCAGATAGGTTTCTGCTAGTTTCAATTTGTGTCATTTCATGAAAATATGTTCAAACTGGAGATATAATAAAAATATAATTATGCATCTGATCAGAGGTGGAAACAAGACCCCTAATGCATACCTGTTTAGTCCATTTTAGGTTTTATTAACTGCAGGTCCTTGTATAAACTGTACTGAAGAAGCAGAAAAAACTAGAGTCTGCAGCTCAAAACACAAAATGGCTCCAACTGCTGTGCAGTGGGAGTCTTATTTCCATCTTTGTCATCTAGATGAATGAAACAGTAACAATCCAAAATACAGTAACTCTTCACAATGCATAACCCAGGTATTTCTGCCACACCTGACAGGGTTACTATTTTTGTTGGGGTATAGAATGTTCTTTTTTTGCAAATGTGTTGCAGTAAATTATGTGCAGTATTTTTTATTCTAAAGGATTACTGTTATGTAACAATTGCAGTGGGGAATGCAGTCTGTGGTGAAAGTAGCAGGGCTTCTTTTGTGTAGATGAAAATGTGAGTTACAAAAAGTCAGGTTTGAAAAAGTACTTGCTCTGTAAACATGTCTAAAAATTGACAAATTAAAGAATAAACCAAATAACGTATTTAAACAAAATTATATTAGGTGGTTTTAGTTTAGATACATTAGCAGACATTTGTAATTGGAGTTAAAGACTAGAGTAAACAGGTTGAAAATATGCCCCAAAGGATTGGAGCAACTGATAGAAAATCTCATAGTTATTGAGGATTAATCTTTAGTAAAATGTTAACACTAAATTGTGTTGGTGTTAAGGTAGCTTTAATTGTGCCTTGTGTAACTAAGGTATCTTGTATCTTATGTAACCTATATGTATTTGATATATGCATTTTAGATTAGCAGATGTGATTTTATACGAGTTATGAAAATGTGGTGTGTGATAAAAATACTGATACTTTTATTTTCTTAATAAACATCAAAAATATTGTAATTTTCTTATTTTCATTGTTTTTATTTGGACTAAGTGCAATAAGTCACATTTTTGTAAATAAATGTGTAGAATATATTTATGGCATACAAATCATTTTTAAACATGTATGTTCACAGTTTACTTTTTTTTTTACATTAGGAATATATGCACATAAATATATGTGCTGCATATAGGTAACATAAAAACCAGTATACAATGATTATATTTCTAATATATTGTAAATATGTGTTCTTTCCGTATGAGCAGGTTGGGCATGTTATGTAACTTTTTGTTTACAAAGCAGGATTAATCCTACTCCATTCAACCAGGACTGGATCATGGCGTTCATAGTGCATGCAAAGGACTCTCTACATCTGGCAGCAGCTACAATCAGACTATATTTGTCAGGAATTCAGCATCAATTTCATTTGATGTCCATCAATTCCCCAACTCTATTTTCAATTCCAGCGGTTCGTCTCCTTTTACAAGGAATTTCTAAGTGCTCTCCGGCTCCTTCTCTCAGTAACTTGATTTCAATTCTGCGCCATGGCTGTTTTTCTCCATTTGATGATTTAACTATGGAAGTCATATGTCTATCTGCATTTTTCGGGTTTTGTGATGTTCTGAATATACAGTTCCTTCTGTTGTCAGCTTTACTCCGGTGCAGTGACCTCAAGCTCTTCCCAGATTCTCATTTCATCTTATTTCTTCGCATTTCAAAAACAGATCACCTGCGGCAAGGACAATGTATTCAGCTTTCTAAGATCAACTCTCCTCTGTGTCCCTTCACTTCCATGTTGAAGTACATTGCAGAACGCAAGGCCATTTCATCCTCCTACCCTTTGTTTATCAATTCAAGCCGGTCCTTTGTATCAAGGCATTGGTTTTCAACACACCTTTCCACCGTGGTGTCCAGAGCAGGTCTTCCTTTGCAATTCTACACTCCTCATTCATTTAGAACAGGGGCAGCTACTTCAGCTGCAAAAGCCAACATTAACCAGCATTTAATTAGAAATATGGGGTGCTGGACTTCATCAGCAGTTGAAACTTATATTCGTTCTTCATAATCTGAAATATCAGTCCATTGCTAGTATGTCCGGAGTGGGGACAACCTTTCTGCTTGATCCACCAAAGATTTCCCCCTAAGAAATAAAATTAAAAAAGTTTTTTTTTTTCTTGCCACTGTGCAGAGGTTCTTCACATAGTCATTAGGGTACAGTCTACTAACCCCTTTGTCACGTTAAGTGTTTGTTTTCTTTCATCTAAATGTTTTCTCTTTTCTTCTTTCCTATGCATTGGCGGTTCTCTCTTTTTTCTTCTTCACGTTGCGTCAGCAGGGAGCCGGGAGTCCATCTTTTGGGGGGTGAGTGATTCCACTATCTCCAACCCTTTGTTAAGCTCTGCTTAATTTACCTCATAGAGTTAAATAAAAATAACAAAATAATCTTGCAAAAAAAAAAAAAAAAAAAAAAAAAAAAAGATTATCAACTCACTGTGACAGGATGACGAGTGGTGACGTCAGGCCAGATGCAGGAACTAAAACAAACCAGATAACTGCAGCGAAAAAGCACTTGCGGTGCCGTTTATTAATAAACAACAAAAAAAAAACACTTGCTCACAAAGCACAAAAGAAAAGGTGAAAACAAAAGAAATCACGAACACAAAACACTAAAGGTCCAGCTGGGCAGAGCTGTGGGTATATATACAGGTGGCCTTCTCCCTATTAGCAACAATTACACAATTAATTGATTCAGGAGCTGTCCACCTTCTGCACAAGGTTTTTAATCACTCCTGGCAGAGGACAAGTTTACTAACCTCACCTCTGCCAGATCACGTTTCAAAATAAAACAAAAACACACAGCGCTTTGCCATCATATCTAAATACAATAAATAAATACAAAAACAATAACCACGGATTTCGCTGAAATATAATAAATAAATCATAATAAACAAATACAAAATAACACAGGGGCAGAGGGCGAGACCCCGTTCTAAAAATAAATAAACAATACATTTACAGGGCTCTACGCCCTGTCACATATGCTACCCCCCCACCCCTTGTGAAACGCACACATGGCCCCAATGGCCACCTCCCCCCTCAGTCCGAAAGTCCTGTAAGAGGGAAAGCACGGTGGCCATGGGGATGGCCATGGTGGGAGGTCCTTCACCCCACACTTCTTCAAGGCTGGCAGCTCCATCTTCCAGGGCTCCCACCACACACTGTCTGGCAGCAAAAATGCTCACCCCCCCCCCCTTCTTCATGGCCGGTAGCTCCCCTTTGCAGGGCTCCGGCCATCGTATTTCCTGCTGCCTGGCAGGACTGGTAGCGACCCCAGGCGAAGCAGAGCAGGCAGTGACCCCAGGCGAAGCAGAGCCCTCGGCGACCCCAGGCGAAGCTGAGCCGTCAGTGACCCCAGGCGAAGCAGAGCCCTCAGCGACCCCAGGCGAAATAATGCCCTCAGCAGCCACAGGCGAAGCAGAGCCATCAGCGACCCTAGGTGAAGCAGGACAGGAAACAACCATAGGAGAGGCAAAGGAAACACAGGCAGCCCCTGGTGATGCGTGACCTTCAGCACCCCAAGGTGAAGCAGGACCCTCAGCAACCCCAGGCAAAGCGAGCCCTTCAGCAACCCCAGGTGAAGCGGGACCTTGAGCAACCTTTGGGGGTAAAAAGGAGACACAGGCAGGCCCAGGTGATGCAGAGCAGCAGGCAATCCCAGGCAATGCAGAGCAGCAGGCAACTCCAGGCAGGCATCCTTGGGCGGTGCGAGGCAGGCATCCCCAGGCGATGGCGAACTGGCATCCCCAGGCGATGCATAACAGGGCAGCAGTGGTCCCTCGGGAGGTGACTGCAGGAGGGGAGCCAGGACTAGCAGTGGTGGTGTTGTTGGCCCTCTTCACAGCCACTGCAACCCGACGGTTTTCCTCCATGCTCCACTCAGCAACCTATGCAGGGGCTGCTGAGGTTCGGCAGCATCCTGCCCTGGTCCCTCCAATTATGAAGGGAGAGGCAGCTCCTACTGCTCTACTTCTGGTGGGGGTGGAGACAGAGGCAGCTTCTGCTATTCTGCTCCAGGTGGTGATGGTGGTGGAGACAGAGGCAGCTCCTGCTGCTCTGCTCCAGGCGAAGGCAGCAGGGTTTCCTCCCCTTCTGTCTGCGAAGGTGGCAAGGGCTCCTCCCCTTCTGGCAGCGAAGGCAGCAGGGTCTCCTTCCCTTCTGGTGGATCCTCCTCTTCTGGCAGCGAAGATGGCAGGGGCTCCTCTCCTTCTTGCAGCGAAGGCGGTAGGAGCTCCTCCCACTCTGCCGACGAAGGCAGCAGGGGATCCTCCCCTTTTGGCTGCAGTGGGGGAACCAGCAGGCATGCTCCCTCTGCTGGTGGAAGTGGGATAGGCAAGTAGTCCTCCCATGGCAGTGGAGGCAGAACCAGCAGGTATTCTCCCTCTGCTTGTGGAGGTGGGAGTGACAAGCAGTCCTCCCATGGCGGTGGAGGTGGAACCAACAGGTATTCACCCTCTGCTGGTGGAGGTGGGAGCGGCACGCAATCCTCCCAATGCGATGGAGACGGAGCAAGAAGGTATTCTTCTTCTGCTGGCAGAGGTGGGAGAGGCAAGCTGTCCTCCCACGGTGGTGGAGGTGGAACCGGCAGGTATTTTCCCTCTGCTGGTGGGTACCTGGTCTGTGGACGTTCGGCCTTCCCCCTCTTGGGTTGTGGACATACCGACTCCCTCCTATTTGGCTGTGGATACACTGACTCCTCCCTCTTGGGCTGCGGACGCACCAACTACCCCCTCTTGGGCTGTGGACATTCGGGTTCCTCCCACTCAGGCGCTGGACGTTCGGGCTCCTCCCACTCAGGCACTGGACGTTCGGGCTCCTCCCTCTTGGGCGTAGGATGTAGCGACTGCTCCGTCTTGGGCACTGGAGATGGTCGGGTCTAGACCACTGCCCAGAACCACTGTGGGTATATATACAGGTGGCCATCTCCAGATTAGCAACAATTACACAATTAATTAATTCAGGGGATAGTCATCTTCTGCGCAAGGTTTTTAATCACTCCTGGCAGAGGACGAGTTTACTAACCTTGCCTCTGCCAGATCACGTTTCAAAATAAAACAAAAACACACAGCGCTTCGCCGTCATATCTAAATACAATAAATAAATACAAAAACAATAGCCACTGCTTTTTCTGTCAATTACAATAAATAAATCATAATAATATCAAAATAAACAAATAAAAAATAACACAGGGCGGAGGAAGTGATGTTCTAAAGAATAAATAAACAATACATTTACAGGGCTCCTCGCCCTGTCACACACACTAAAATGGATTATTAACACATTTAAACAAAGAAAACAGACACATACAGTTACTACAATTTCCTTATAGTAACATTTTAGCATCTTAAATATAATGTAAAGTTTAATTCACATTTTAACATATAATGATGGTGGTATTTGCTGGTGTTGTGGGTATTGGTTTGTTTGTGGTATAACGTACTATATATTGAGAATGGTCTATAAAATAGACACATTTTAATGATTGTGACAAAGATGGCTGGTGGATGACATCACAGACCTGGAAGATACAGACACTCAGACAGCACTGTGGTATGAAATGCATTGCTTGTAGCCAAAACAGACAAACAACAAACAGACAAAACAAAACAGACACTAAGGGGACGAACACTAAACTATTCTGCTGTTCTAATTCAGCATGTCTAGCAATTGTAATTATTATTCTTTTAAAGCTTACTCCTGTCTTTCTCTCCCGTTCTCTCCACACTGAACACCCAACCCCGAGTGAGTGTTTCGTCCCTCTATATATACAGTTGTGCCGGGATTCAATTACTAATTAATCATTCAATCCCTTGAAGCACTTGAGAGGTGCAGAGGGTAAGGACATGATCCGATAATTTTATTATAATTATCTCTTACTGTTTGATGAACATATGTATAAAATGACACAATTATATAGCCAACAGCCTCCCAAATACATTATTAATAAATAATGTGATAAAATGATCACATTATGTCACGTTCTCGTATGCATTCCCGAGATGTCTCTCAATTTCGTCGCCGCGTAAGATCTTCTGCTGCTGGATTATTTACATCAGCAATCTTAACATAAACTTCAGCTTTATTTATTTATTATTATTTTCCCCATCCGTCCTGCAAAAATGTGTTAGCCATTTTTTTATTAAATTTCGGGAGAGGGTTAGGCACCAATCTTTGTATCACAAATTGAATCATTCAATTTACACATTAGCTAATTAAGATTGTTAGCACTATAAATACCCCCTTCACTTTCCTCTCAGTTGCGTTTCGATTTCATCCTAACCCACCACCTCCCCTTCTCCACCTTTCTTAAAAACAATTTCTATATTTTATCAATGGAGGTCTCCTCCTTGTCCATTCGGCCAAGCAGCGAGCCCTCAAACCAAGTTAGGTTTGATACCAAATGAAAGCATATATACAACATAATTCTCTGTAAAATTGCATACTCCGCATTCTCTACAATAAATAGTTGTACTAAAACATTTCGTTATTGGTGTTTGTCCCGAACTACTGAATAGGCTACAAGTTAAAAATAAAGTATTATTTACTGTATCTTTAAGAATTATTATATTGATTTGTTTGGGGAAAGTTGTGCAGTTAGTCAGAAAAAGGAGACCTCTGGTTCTTGTGTTTTCATGAGTTCACAGGTATTGCTGTTCTTCTTTTGCATGTTAAATTGTGGCTGATCTACACTCTCTGGTTGATTTATGAAAGGATTACACTATGTAGCACAATTTTTGTTCCTGGGTAGTAAGTGTTATTTCCTAATTGCTTATGCCTCAAAAGTATAGAAAATGGTTATTATTCCCCACAAACTTTGCTTTTGTGTCCAGGACAGTGATATTTCAAAATATCACTATGTCCAATGAGAAAACGGGCGGTTTTGTGTCTTTTCGTTCACATAAAGTCAGAAAAAAACAACATATGAATCCAAATTAACATGTATTTATACTAAAGTAATACAAAAATGACTACAAAAGATTTAGAAGTGAGTAGTTTTTCGAGATTTACGAAAAACTTTATTTACGTAAATTTACAGTATAATCGTAAATCTCGAAAAACTACTCACTTCTAAATCTTTTATAATCATTTTTGCATTACTTTAATATAAATACATGTTAATTTGGATTCATATGTTGTTTTTTTCTGACTTTATGTGAACGAAAAGACACACATTTGCCCGTTTTCCCATTGGAAATAGTGATATTTTGAAATATCACTGTCCTGGTCACAAAAGCAAAGTTCGTGGGGAATAATAGCCATTTTCTATACTTTTGAGGCATAAGCTATTAGGAAATAACACTTACTACCCAGGAACAAAAAAAAAATAAAATAAATTGTTACACGGTGTTATATAAAAAAATGTAACAATAACTAAAACTTTCAGAGTACTTCAGGGTCTATGTCTTGTATTTACTGTGAACCTTAACAATAAACGCATTTATTTTTTTTGTAATCTCCCTCCTTGTTGTTTTGTTCCTATAAGTCATTGATGTTCTGCCCAGTTAAATACCTGTGCGAGATAAAACTAGAGGTCCCTCACCTTTATTGGGAGTGGCGTAGTCGAAACATACAATTGATAATTTAACCTCTTGTTTGATTAATAACTGAATTCCAGTAACGCGCTACGGCAGGGATGCATAGATGCAACGATTAAGCGATATTCTTCAAAATAAATTCACTTTCTGAATAAGGATGTTTGGCACAAGTTTTTCACTAAAAGCAAGTGTGAAAATACTGCCAAAAAACACATTCAAATAAAAAAACCTGAAACCACACAAAAATGAAACCTGCCATGTGCTACCCTACTATCAACAGACTATAACAAACCACGGAAGAGAAGTGCATTTATAAACAAGATTTTTTTTATTTTTTTTCTACATTGTGAAGCCAATATAAATGAAGCACAAGAACAACATTTCTTATCTGTTTGATTTGATGCTAAAACATCCAACAAGGTAACATCACTTTCACTTCTCTCCTCCATCTACTGCATTTGTTTACAACAGTGCACGTTCTTTTCCGGGTAGAGATCTCAAAGGTTTTTGAAAACGGTCTAACCACAAATTTGCCTTTTTTTCCACTTTATAAGTAACGAATGTGAATGAAACTTTCAGGACATGCATAGAAGGTTTAGCTGCTCTCAACAATAACTTTTTTTAAGTAATTGTACCGCACCTTTAACACACCACAAGCAGCATATAACACAAAATACATACAGGGGCTGGGCACAGCACACTGCCACAACGATGCATAAAGTTGTTTTGGAAAAAAAGTATATTTTTAGGACGGTACATAATTTGCTCTTTACATACACAGTAAAAGCTTTGGCATTATACATGTGCAATAAACAAGGTAGTATTAACTATTTAAACCAATGTTTTACATACAAAAGCAATCCTTTACCTCATACTTTAATACTGTATTTACGGCAATGTCATCCATATGTTCCCACACTTTTTTACTATATCTATTGTTTTGGGGTCCTAACCTGTTTTCTCAGACCAGGCTTTACACTAAATGTCTAATAGGAGAAATCTTTTATTTATTTTTTTACTGTTTTTATGTACACACACACACATATATATATATATATATATATATATATATATATATATATATATATATATATATATATTGCACCGTGGCACGTAATACAACTATTTACATTTTAGGAATCTATACTGACAAGATTGGCATTTCTACACAGCAGAATTTTATAACAATCGGTAGGATGCAAACCTGGGAGAAAAGGAACCTTATAATTAAATAGTTTGACTTGCTAGGACAGAATTAACTCAAAAAATGATCATATGACCTTTGACAGCAAAAATCTTTTTTTTTTTTTTTTTTTTTAACTGGGTTTCTTTTTTAATGTATTTATAATTTCTAATACCTACCTATTCAGTAAATTTTGCATCATTACTTTTGCATTACTATGTGTTATAAGCTAATTGCTATTTTTCTAACATATCTTTTGCAGAGAGATAATTTAGACTATGTTGTGTTTAATTTAATGCTGTTACATTAAAATATGTCACAAAATGAAAAAAAAAATTCTCATTTGGACACACAGTGTAATATAGCTTTCTCAATGGCTCACAGAGAATCTACAGAATCTGTAACACAACCCAGTCAATTATATTTCTGACAGTTTCAGACTCAATTATAATTCATTTTATTTTGTATATGATCCAAATAACCAATAGATGAATTAACTCGATCTGATTCGTCACACTATGATGGGAAATTCAGTTTTGTTAATCAAGCAAAAATACTGTAAAATGTTCTTTTTTTCAAGGAAAAAAGTACTGTTAACACATCACACCTAAGGACTTGTAATAAATACAGTTGTGAGCGACAATCAATATTGAACTTGCTTTAAAAATTATTGTTTTCTTGTATTTGATGATAAACTGCTATTCAGTTGTGATTTAATAGCTTTAGAACAACTATCAGAATAAGATATCGTTTACTTTCTTGTTAAAGATCCAAATGAAAAAAAAAAAAAAGGTGTTTTTTTTTTTTCCAAAAGTTAATGTTGCTAAATCATTTTTTAAAGAATCACATCACTTATGTCCAGCAGTAGAAGTTTGAAAAATGAATTTAATGCTGGAGGTAGAGCTCTAGAACACCAACTGCTAATTTGTGAGAGGGGTTACTGGTAATGTATCTTGTATACAGGGACATGGGGGAGCTGGGGTGCGGCTGCACCCCCACATGCTGAGGGAGGGGTGCTGTGACGGTGTGGCCGCACTGGCAACTTTTCTCGTTAACTTTAGTTGACGAATGAGCATTTGCACTGCCTGCAAGAAAATCGTGAATCAACGTTTCAACCAATTAGTACTGCTGTGTGCGTGCTGTCATTTAGTGTTTCAACCAGTAGCACTAAGCATCGTTATTCGAGGGCGACTTTCATTGTTCCAACTTATCAACACCAAGCACTGTCATGCGAGAGACAACGCTTACTTACAAGTGTGTTCGCAGTGATAACTGCACGTTTAACAATGTGGGATGGAAAACATTAAATGAATCTGTAACTTCCAGAACCACATTTAAACAGTTGAGAATAAATAGTATTTAACGGTTAACAAGTGTCAATGCATTCCTCAATAAACAAATCATAACCTTCCTGCTTTTCTTTTTAGTTGTATGAACCAGGCATGTCATATGTAGACAGGCTAAAAAAATTAATTCTATTCAGTCTTGAATAAAGAAGACTACACGGCTACCTAATTCAAGCATTCAAAATTCTAAAAGGTGTTGACAATGTCGACTCAAGGAACTTTTTTGACCTGAAAAAAGATACAAGGACCAGGGGTCACAAATGGAGATTAGACAAAGGGGCATTGAAAACAGAAAATAGGAGGCACTTTTTTACACAGAGAATTGTGTGGGTCTGGAACCAACTTCCCAGCAGTGTTGTTGAAGCTGACACCCCTGGGATCCTTCAAGTTGCTGCTTGAGAAGATTCTGGGATCAATAAGCTACTAACAACCAAACAACCAAGACAGACCAAATGGCCTCCTCTCGTTGTAAACTTTTTTATGTTCTTAAATGTTTCTCGACATTTTCATTTTTAGCTTCCAGTAGAAAATAGTTTTTCCATTGCCCATTGTTACATTTTGAGTAGAATATTTTGTAATTGACCGCAATGTATTGGGAGCGTTCCAAAATGTAAAAAAGAAATGCAAGACGTATATAAAAGGAAGGCAGGGAGGGATGCAAGACGTTTATAAAGGAGGGAGGGCTGAAACTACTAAGAGACAAAACAATTCAAATAAAAACTAAATCAAAACAAATCAATTTACAGTGATATTGACTTCAATCTTTCTTTCACTCTAAAGAATTTCTCAAAGATACAAGCAACGCGAGTAGTTCGATTGCTAACAGGGTTATTGCTCTGTATCCCCGGATTGTGATTTAAATTGCCCTCCTTTTAATGCAAACACATAAGATAATTAATACTTAAAGTCGTTTCTTTGTTAATTCTACATGTTGCTATTTGTTAAGTATTTTATGAAATCAGTGATGTGTAGTGTAGTGACTGCATCTTCCTCACAATGAGAGGAAAGCCACCTGTTTTCATTAAGGAATGTAGAGCTACAAAATATTTGAGCTCGATTTAATCCAGCCCATGGTTAAACAATGCTAACTACAGATTTAAAAGGCAGGTAGAGAGAACATAAATAAATATAAAAATCTACCAACCCTATATTAATAAGTAACAGTTGCTACCAAATGCCAAGCAGTCGTGCACTGCCTTTAAAATTGTAACTTTGTTTCCCAATGCGTCTACACGAGTGTACAAAAGGTGGAACTTTACCGATTAGCATGGGTGTTTGGAAATTTATAATGTGTGAACAGACGTATTAAACGTGTCGAATTGAATGAAAGCATTTTAGTGCCAAAGATTAATGTATTTTATTCGTATTTATTTAAAAAAAAAAAAAACATCTAAGGACAGTACATCAGATTTGCAATGTGGTTAATATGTTGTTTTGTTGTCTTATAGACTTTGTGCCACTGTTTCTTATGAAACTCACTTGATCTGTGCATATTTTGATGGTGAAATTAACACAAAATTACGATTTTGTACATATTTAAATGTTGCCCGAAAGTGCTCCCCCTCCCCCCCTTTCATTTTCAGCACCTCTGGTTTGAAATTTGATCCCGCATCTCTGCTTGTATAACCTGTAGGCTTGCTTCTTTCTGAACATCTGCATCATGCATACCAGTGACACTGTAAATATATCTGTCAATTTAAACTCACTAGCAACTTCATGACAGATTTTTTTTCTTCTTTATTTTCTGTCCTTTGTGTTGGTGACGAGATTGAGGTCTCAGGAATGTTACTGGCATTAAGCCTAACTGTTTTTTTTTCTAAGTTGTCTGGACATAAATGCACATAACCCAACAGACAAGATATTATTGAATTTAAGCTTGTTTTTTCAAACCTTAAACTTTTGTATTTAGTTGTCATGAAATCCCCCCTTGGTCCCAGTGGAAGGCATCTACCACTCTTCTCCTCCAGTAGATAAATACAAGTGATGCATTAGGCTCAGTGACATTTTTCTTTCAGCCTGCCTGAGGAAAGGAATGAGGTCTGACTTATAATTAAAACTATGGAGATAAGTTGGTATATTCACTTTTTCTCTCTCATTTCAAAATTGAAATAATTTCAATTCAATTTAAGTGTATCATTTTATTCTTAGGCTAGATTCTGATTAAGTCCCCTCTGTGGCCTTGTATATTGCGTGAAGCCAGTGTCTCTCCCTGCCCATAGCCAGTACCAGTCAATACGTTTTTGGAGAGGTTAGCTGTATATAGTAACAGAAGTTGATGTGAAATAAGTTATATTTGTATTGTGAACTGTACCATACTGTGAATGATCAATTTCAGCTCCATGTGTTTATTAACCAAAATGCTGTAAATCCTATCGACCATGTGCCACCAATCTTGTTTCAGCCTGCCAGCACGTAGTAACATCCTGTACACCAGGGCTCTTCAACTAGTTTTTTCAAGTGGCCAGATTGGAAAAAGTAGACAGGCCAGAAGTATTTTACTCTGCACATTTTTAAGCAATATAATAAATATTATTAAATAAATGAAGTTTATAACTTCATGTTCATATATTGAACAAGACATACATTTTACCATATGAATAGTACTTTAATAATAGAACAATGTGAACATTTAATGGAGTATCATTACAAACAATTTAAAATGTATATGACATATTAATAGTACAACTGTTATACTATAATATACAGTCTGAGAGTGAGAACTGTGCGACAGTGTGATTGTAAGTAAGGTAAAGATGTGCACACAAAAAAACTTTCATCACACAATATGTGTGTGCCACTTAGAGCAAATAAACTTGTTTTTGTTTCTATTCCATCTCTGACACAAAAACAGATTATTCCCATGGAAAGGGATGTAACGGTAATCATGTTTCTGCGTTTTGGTTAATTTCCCAAATAATGACATTTGATTTTTTGTTAATCTCCTTTGTATGGTATTGTCACGGATAGCTCTGTGGTGACGTCAGGTCAGGAAGTAAATCCACAACACACAGGACAGTGAGGTCAGTGAAATGCACTGCTTGCGTGTTTGTTATAAATGAATGAACAAAATAAAAGGTTTAACAAAACACAAACACAAAATGACACGGTGGCCAAAACAAATAGACGGACAAACAAACAAACAGTGGACGAACCCAAACAACAAGTTTCGTGCTGGTCTTCGAGCACGCATAGCAGTTGTTATTTTAAATTATTTCTCCTCGCTGTCCCATTCTCTACTCACCAAACACACAACCCTGAGTGAGTGAAACACTGCATATTTTATTTAGCTGTATAGAGACTCGATTGCCAAGCAGTCATTCAATTGGAATCTTGGTACATCTGCACGGGAACTAATTCTGCTCCCTGTGCTTCCATACTAATACTGTTAATAATCTGCACGTGGAGTGATTGTGCAATCCCTGTGTTTAAATGCAAATATACATTTTACATCACCTGTGATACATAACCCCATGTTATATCCCATGCACCAATACATATACACCAACATTAACACACTACATACAACTTAAAACACAAAATTATGCACAGGGACGGGGTACCCCGCCACAGATATACTTAATTAATCTCAAAAAACAATCGATGAGTGTAAGACCACACAACAGTTGCACAAGAGTTGCACAAGCACGTTGGTATGAAGAGATCAGCGCCTCTACTGCTGAGCCCTCTGGATACGTATTTCCAAAAGGATCATGTTTGGTTTCAAAATGGCTTTTCACATTGTATTCTTTAACTTCACACACATTCATTGCGCAGTAAACACATTGGCTTTGCGCACGGTACATTTGGTAAAATAAATAAGTATTTATTAGTCCAATCATTGCTGAATCTATGATTTTCACCATCATTTTCTCTGTTTACTAGCTAGAGTGGAGAGAGACAGACATTTCTTTAAAATAACAACACTAGTAAAAACTAAAATCGCCCACAGAGTATGCAAAGCGGAGTGCAATGGAACTGGTTTGCGTGAGTCATGCTGACTGGCTTAGTGACCGTGTATGAATTCTGTGTATTGCCGTTTGACTTCTATCTAGCTCCTCACACTTTCTTAAGGAGCATGAACACTATACTGGCCCCTCTGAGACTAAAATGCATCAGAGTGACCAATTACCTGGATGACTGGCTGATATGTGCCAAATCATCAGCACAGGCAATGTTGCACATGGGACTGGTCACCAGCGAACTCCAATGGCTAGGTTTCCTGGTGAACCATTCCAAAAGCTGGCTAATGCTCTCTTAAAGGCTCGATTCCGTAAACATGGAGCTGTCTGCTTTGAGCTTTTTCAGCCCAATGCAGAGGTGATGTTACTGACCTTCTAGAGACTTCTTGGCCTGATCACTTTCTCCAAAATGTCCCACTTCCGGTTACCACCTACCATCGAGTCACCCCGTCTATGGGAAAGCACACCACCAATCTTACACACCTTTTTGGTCGGGAGGGAGATTTGCAGCTCAGATTCCTTCTCTTTCTGTCATACTTCCATATAATCTACTAAAACTCTGGTTTGTTTATCAAAATTGTTTTTCTGTCATCTATATGCAGGTGTATGAAATAAGCAATCAACTTAGCAAAGAGACATACAATACGCTGCTGACAGCAAGTAGCCTACTACTAAAGTGTTAGAAAATATATCCTGAGATACAAGTGGTAAAATCATAGATGATTTTTAAATACATTCTATATATATAAGAAACTTATGGAGATATAATTCGTTATACCTAGAAATACCGCAGCTGTCATTTTGATTGTAATAGTAAAAACAGTGGGTTTGGCTTAGAGCTGCTGAACAAGCTTTGCGCTTGTTTTGAATAGCTATCGGAGACAATTTCAGATGTGATTTATCAATCAACGGCTGTAAAAATACTTATGTTCTACTTAAAAATACTTATTTTCTAGTTAAAATAAATAGACCAATACAATGCAGGACTGCACTGCACAGCAAATCTTAGGCGTGATTATAGTGAAAACGAAACAAAACAAAAGTTACTGAATAACAGTGTACCAAACCAGCTATTGCAAGACTGGAGATGGAAATTACCATTGACTAGCTAACAAAGTCGAACTCAAGCACAAAATGAAAGGGTAAACAGAAAACACCTGTATAAAACAGTCAAACAAACAAATCTCAGGCACTATTCTCTATTGCTTCACAGAGCGTCGTAAGCTCCCGCTGCATGTCAAAAGTCGTCTCTAAGCTGCTCTGTTTTATAGCCCAGCATTTGCAATCATAAGTCCCCTTCCAACACCACCTCCAAATCTCGTGTCAGTGTTCGTGTTGTAACAGGTTTCCCTCACATGTAACAAGCAAGCTGCAAAAGCTGCGACACAGACAATATCCTGAAGTAAAACAAACAACAACATAAAAACGTCTGATTTACAAAGACATTATTGGAAAATACAAGTGAGCAAATCGGAATTAAAGGTAAGCACTATGTTTGGTATGTTAAAATAAACACGCTTTTTTGACTACATTTAACACAGAACAGTTTTGTAGTTTGTCGATGCTGCAGTAGTTTTATATGCAGTTTAATATAATGTAAAAAAGACCGCTGTGGTAGTTCTAGGTATGTATGTACGCCCGGTAGTTCTAGTGTTAAGCTCATTCGTTCTTTACAGAAACAAATAAACTTGATCATGGTTCTCAATCCACCTATCTATGCTATTACTTTGTGCAGGTTTCTCTTCCACAAAATTTTCAGATCATTCTTTTATTCTTTTAGGATCGGAGCAGCCGCTTCAGCAGCCACTGTTCCATCCATGATCAAACTCCTTGGCAGATGGGCCTCCAGTGCTGTAGAACGGTTTATTAGAACTTCTTCAGAAGACATAACTTGCTCAACTAGCCCTGATCCAGTAAAGAAAAAAAAAAACTTTGGGGGTGTCATGGATAGCTTGCATGGTGACGGCACAGACCTGGAAGTAGACACACTCAGTACTGGGGTGAGACAAGCACTGATGTGTGAGTTTATTATTAATAAAATATTTAAACAAAACAAAAGACTTTTGTAAAACAAAACGGCACGATGGCCAAAACAAACAGACATACACAAAACAAACAAATACCATGCTGAGCTGTTTCAGCAGGAGTAGCAATTGTTATTATTTTAAAGTTCTGCTTACTTCTCTATCCCAATATCCACTCTGAACACCAACCCTGAGTGAGTGATTTGTGCTCCTTTAATCTACAGGTGTGCCAGGGATCGCTGGCAATTAAACTAGCTGGCTACACTCTCCCCCTGTTACAGAAAAGGATGCCCTTACATATTAATGGAAACGTATGTCACAACTGTTGCAAACTAAAGTCTCTGGGAATCCGCAGGGCCTGTTTCTTCTTTTGGTTTTCCCAGATTTGCCTGCCCCTATCAATCTTCTGGCAATAGCAACACTGTTCAGAACCTAGATTCTCTGCGTGGTGCTCTAAAGATAACCTATTAGGAGCCCTCCTCTGCCGAGTGGAGCGGCAGAGTTCGATGTGTCCTGGAGCCTGGCCCACGGCAGGCGGACCTGCTCTGGCCTGGCTACGGATGAGTAGAATCTCTGAGGTCTGGCTCGGGGCAGATGGACCCTCCGGGGTCTGGCTTGGGGCGGATGGACCCTCCAAAATCTGGCTCGGGGAGGATGGACCCTCCGGGGTCTGGCTCGGGGCAGATGGACCCTCCGGTGTCTGGCTCGGGGCGGATGGACCCTCTGGTGTCTGGCTCGGGGCGGATGGACCCTCCAGGGTCTGGCTCGGGGCGGATGGACCCTGCTGGTTGGACAACTCAATATCTAATCAGGTGTGGTCTGGATTGTGTGTTTCTGAATAGTCAGCCCCTGTTTCTTTACCGTGATAACCCCTTTCCTTGCTAAGCTGACTGTCATTAGCGCTGTCATCTCTATCACTAAGAGATGGACGGGTGTTCAAGCACATGTGTCCACTAGGCGTGATTGCAATTGCTTTAGGGAGCTTCTCTATTCCTATGCTATCCATCCAATTCCCCGGGTTTCTTGCTTGCAACCCTACCTCTAAATGTAAGCTTTCCTCATCCTCAGAAGTGTCTATTTCTAAATTTGACCTTACATGGTAGGTGTTCGAGCCTTGATCATCCATCAATGTAAGCTGCTTGGTATTGTTTAATGGGAGAAACATACACGGCGTCAGTAAATTTTGGTGAATAACTCTTCCCCCCCTCCCGTTTTAGGACATACAACATACACTGGAAGATCAGATGAACTACAATGTGCAGTATTTTCTCCCACTTGTCTCCCAATTTCTGTTTTCCTCTAACACTTTTATTTGCCACTAAGACATGATCTCCTGGTCTCAAGGTAATTTCTTTTGCTTTCTGATCGTAATACAGTTTCTGACGGCACTTGAACCTTTTAGATTCTAACGTTGCTTGCTTGTAAGCTAACTCCAGCCTACTACAGAGACTTGACACATATTCATCTTGCTCAGATTCCTCCTCCTCCTGGTATGGGAGTCCCAAAGCCAAATCCACTTTAAGACAACGATGTCTGCCATACACGAGGAAGTAGGGTGAGAAGCCGGTGGACTTATGATGGGTGCAGTTATATGTGTGGACCCTGGGTTCAACATACTCCTTCCAGTTTGACTTCTGGTGAGGATCCAGGGTGCCCAACATTTTCATTAAGGTTCTGTTAAACCTTTCAGTAGCACCATTACCTTGTGGGTGTTAGGGAGTGGTTCTGCTTTTGGCTACCCCCATTGCTTTCCAGAGTTGGTGCAGGAGACCACTCTCAAAGTTCCTCCTTTGGTCGGAGTGTATCCTTTCAGGGATCTCGTAATGGCAAATAAAATGTTTCCACATAACCTTTGCTATGGTAGCTGCTGTCTGGTCAGGAGTAGTATAAGCCTGAGCATAGCATGTAAAGTGAGAGCTAAATACCAGGATATTTTCTATACTCCCTTTGCAGCACTCCAAGGTGAGAAAATCTAGGCATACAAGCTCTAATCAGGGGTCCACGGGCGCTCTGTGAACTTTTCCTTAGGCAGCATCTTTCGCATGATTCACACCAGAGTTGGATAGTGGAAAACATAACTGGCCAATAGCATTGTGCACGCATAAGATCTAGGATTTGTTCCATCCCCAAGTGGCCCATGTCAGTGTGTAACATGTTGAATACCCGCATTAGCCTTTCAGGCAGCACCACCTGTCTAACTTCATTCCCTTCTAGCGACTTGAATGTTCTATAGAGGATGTCCTCTTCAAACATCAACTTGTTCCACTGTCTCAGCATTGCTCAGACAAGAGGCTCCTCCTGCTTCCTCTTCCTTACACTTGGTGCCCGTCCCACCTTAAAGTAATGCAGCACAATTGAGATTACTGGGTCCTTTTCTTGATATCTCCTAAGCTCCTCCCTTGGCAGTCTGGGGATGACCTCAGCCCACTGATTGGGTGATTCAGTGCTGGAAAGAGTATTCCTGGTGGAGTTAAATTCACCTTGGTCCGAAGTGCTAGTGGTATTGACATTACAACCGACCTTCAGGATGCTTTCAACTTCAACTCTCGGCATGCGTGAGAGGCCATCTGCGTTCACGTTGCTCTTTCCTGGGTGGTATTTTATCTTGAAGTCAAACTCTGTTAGTTTTGCAACCCACCGTTGCCCTGTTGCATCAAGTTGGGCAGTACTGGTTACGTAGACCAATGGGTTGTTGTCAGTCAATACAGTAAAATGGTGCTCTAACAAATAGTCCCTCAGCTTTTCAGCTACTGCCCACTTCAAAACCAGAAATTCAAGTTTATGAGCTGGGTACCTTTTCTCGGAGGGGGTGAGACTGTGGCTGGTGTACGCAATTACCCTCTCTTTGCCGAACTGCACCTGGGCCAGCACTGAACCTAACCCCTCTGTTGAAGCATCCGTCTGGAGGACAAATGGAAGACTATAGTTGGCGTACCCTAAAATGGGTGCTGTTGTCAATCTCTCCTTCAATTCAATGAACACTTGATCACATTGCTCTGTCCAACTGAATGGCGGAGGCCTCCCGACCGGTTTGTGGAGTTGTCTTCTCCTCTTAGGGGTCCCTGCGGTCAGGTGAAAGAGGGTGTGGCAGAGCAAAGCTCTGTCCTTTTTAAATTGGCAGGCATGGGGTTAATTTCACCTACCTGTCTGGGTTTATTATGTTCAGGTGGCTGGGGTTGATTAGTTGATTAGATTAATTTACGATCAATCAGCACCCAGCCACCTGACATAAAAGAACATAAGAACATAAGAAAGTTTACAAACAAGAGGAGTCCATTTGGCCCATCTTGCTCGTTTGGTTGTTAGTAGCTTATTGATCCCAAAATCTCATCAAGCAGCTTCTTGAAGGATCCCAGGGTGTCAGCTTCAACAACATTACTGGGGAGTTGATTCCAGACCCTCACAATTCTCTGTGTAAAAAAGTGCCTCCTATTTTCTGTTCTGAATGCCCCTTTGTCTAATCTCCATTTGTGACCCCTGGTCCTTGTTTCTTTTTTCAGGCTGAAAAAGTCCCTTGGGTCAACACTGTCAATACCTTTTAGAATTTTGAATGCTTGAATTAGGTCGTCACATAGTCTTCTTTGTTCAAGACTGAACAGATTCAATTCTTTTAGCCTGTCTGCATATGACATGCCTTTTAAGCCCGGAATAATTCTGGTCGCTCTTCTTTGCACTCTTTCTAGAGCAGCAATATCTTTTTTATAGCGAGGTGACCAGAACTGCACACAATATTCAAGATGACAGTTTTAACATTACTTCTCTTGATTTAAATTCAACACTTTTCACAATGTATCTGAGCATCTTGTTAGCCTTTTTTATAGCTTCCCCACATTGCCTAGATGAAGACATTTCTGAGTCAACAAAAACTCCTAGGTCTTTTTCATAGATTCCTTCTCCAATTTCAATATCTCCCATATGATATTTATAATGTACATTTTTATTTCCTGCGTGCAGTACCTTACACTTTTCTCTATTAAATGTCATTTGCCATGTGTCTGCCCAGTTCTGAATCTTGTCTAGATCATTTTGAATGACCTTTGCTGCTGCAACAGTGTTTGCCACTCCTCCTACATTTGTGTCGTCTGCAAATTTAACAAGTTTGCTTACTATACCAGAATCTAAATCATTAATGTAGATTAGGAATAGCAGAGGACCTAATACTGATCCCTGTGGTACACCGCTGGTTACCACACTCCATTCTGAGGTTTTTCCTCTAATCAGTACTTTCTGTTTTCTACATGTTAACCACTCCCTAATCCATGTACATGTGTTTCCTTGAATCCCAACTGCGTTCAGTTTGAGAATTAATCTTTTGTGCGGGACTTTGTCAAAAGCTTTCTGGAAATCTAAATAAACCATGTCATATGCTTTGCAATTATCCATTATCGATGTTGCATCCTCAAAAAAATCAAGCAAGTTAGTTAGACACGATCTCCCTTTCCTAAAACCATGTTGACTGTCTCCCAGGACCCTGTTACCATATAGGTAATTTTCCATTTTGGATCTTATTATAGTTTCCATAAGTTTGCATATAATAGAAGTCAGGCTTACTGGTCTGTAGTTACCTGGTTCAGTTTTGTTTCCCTTTTTGTGGATCGGTATTACGTTTGCAATTTTCCAGTCTGTCGGTACCACCCCTGTGTCAAGAGACTGCTGCATGATCTTGGTTAGCGGTTTGTAAATTACTTCTTTCATTTCTTTGAGTACTACTGGGAGGATCTCATCCGGCCCAGGGGATTTGTTTATTTTAAGAGCTCCTAGTCCCTTTAACACTTCTGCCTCAGTTATGCTAAAGTTATTTAAAACTGGATAGGAACTGGATGACATGTGGGGCATGTTGTCAGTATCTTCCTTTGTAAAAACTTGTGAAAAGTAATCATTTAATATATTTGCTATTTTTTTTTTCTTCATCTACGATTTTGCCATTTGTATCTCTTAAACATTTAATCTCCTCTTTGAATGTTCTCTTGCTGTTGTAATATTGGAAAAACATTTTGGAATTGGTTTTAGCTCCCTTAGCAATGTTCATTTCTATTTCTCTCTTGGCCTTTCTAACTTCCTTTTTGACTTGCATTTGCAGTTCTGTGTACTCTTTCTGCGTACTTTCTTTTTGGTCCTTTTTTAATGCTCTGTAAAGTGCCTTTTTTCGCTGAATATTTTTTTTAATTGATCTATTAAACCATTTTGGCAATTTAGTTTTACATTTAGATTTGTCTACTTTAGGGATGTAATTGTTTTGCGCCTCTAGTACTACATTTTTGAAGAACAACCATCCTTCTTCTGTGGGTGTTTTCTCTATTTTACTCCAATCTACTTCTGTTAGTCTCTGTTGCATGTTTGCTTTTCTAAAATTGTAAACCTTAGCTTTAGTCTTTACTTTTGGGGTTTTAAAAAACACTTCAAATGAGACCATGTTGTGGTCTGAGTTTGCCAGTGGTTCTCTGACCTCTGTTTTAGTTATTCTGTCTTTGTTATTTGAAAAGACTAAATCAAGGCATGCCTCCCCTCTAGTCGGTGCCTTGACAAATTGTGTTAGGAAGCAGTCATTTGTCATTTCCACCATTTCTATTTCATCCTTCGCGCTACCCACCGGGTTTTCCCATTTTATTTGGGGGAAGTTGAAATCCCCCATTAGTATGGCTTCTCCTTTGCTACACGCATTTCTAATGTCATTGTATAACAGATTATTGTGCTCACCGTCTGAATCTGGCGGTCTATAGCATGCTCCTATTATTATGCCCTTTGAATTTTTGTCCGTTATTCTGACCCATATTGATTCGGTTTTATTTTCTTTGTCCAGGTTTAACACCTGGGCTTCAAGACTGTTTCTTATGTATAGCGCTACCCCTCCTCCTCTTCTGTCCTGCTTGTCTTTCCTATACAGTGTATACCCACAAATATTATATTCGTCCCCATCACTCTCAGACAACCACGTTTCTGTAACACCTATCACATCATAGTTACCTGTTAGTGCAGTAGCTTCAAGTTCTAGAATTTTGTTTCTGATACTTCTAGCATTTAGATAAATACATTTAATGGTTGTCTTACTTGAGTTGTTGTTCTTGTTTTGATGCGGTCTCCCTTCTGTTTTGTTGTTGATTTCTCCCCCCTTCCTTTCTAGTTTAAATGCTTCTGAACCTGCTCGAGGATCTTTTCTCCAAGTAGACTGGTTCCCTTGTTATTTAAATGCAGTCCATCCCGTCTATACAGATAGTCCTCGTTGTAGAATGTGGTCCAATGATCAAGATAGGTGAAGCCTTCCCGTGTGCACCACGTCTTCAGCCATGCATTTTGATTAATTATTTCCAGCTGTCCATATGGTCCTTTGCAAGGTGCCGGTAGTATACCAGAAAATACCACAGTTTTGGTTTTCTCTTTTAATTTCCTTCCTAGCTCTCTGAATTTGTTTTGCAGGGATTTTGGTCTGTCTCTTCCAATGTTGTTTGTACCGATGTGGACGACTACTACCGGGTCATCTCCTGTTCGTTCTAGGAGCCTGTCCACGTTCTCAGTGATGTGCTTGACCGAGGCTCCCGGAAGGCAGCACACTGTTGTAGTAAGGGGGTCCAAACTGCGAATTGAACTTGCTGTGTTTCTCAATATGGAGTCCCCAACAATCATGACCTCCCTTCTTTTTGCTGTCTGGTCACCACCGTCAATGGGATCCTGGGATCCTCAAAGGAGGCCTCTGCTTCTCATTTGGGAGGAGGGAGCTGAGGAAGCAGGTTGGTTTTTTGGTTGTTTGTATTTTTGGAAAGTTTGAATCCAGTGAAGGCATCACCCAGCCTGGAAACCTTAATTTTGAAAGTTTTGTTTTGTTGTCTTTCTTTTTGTGTTTAAAGATTTTTATTTTGCCCTTGTGCACATTTATTTTTGTGGGTTTTTTTATAATAAAATTAGGATTTTTTGAAAATTTTTTATTTTTTTTGTCTGTCTCTGGGCTTCTTTCCACTCACCAGCCTGTCACAGAGGAGTGCTGCTAAACTGGAGTAATTCTTAATAAATCCCCGGTAATAACCGGAGAACCCCAAAAATTGTGCTACCTCTTTCCTGTTTGTTGGGGTCTTCTAGTTTCGCACCTGCTGTATTTTCTATGGCTTGGTGGCTATACCAGCAGCTGACACCACATGCCCCAAATATTTAACCTCTTTCCAGAGCAGGTGGCACTTCTTAGGTTTTAACTTAAGCCGGAACTGGCGCAGCCGGTCCAAAACTAACTACAGGCACTGTAAGTGCTCGTCAAATGTTCTGGAGAACACAATGACATCATCTAAGTATATCAGCACAGCTGAAAAATTGAGCTCTCCCAGGCAGTGAGTCATCAGCCTTTGGAAGGTGGCTGATGCATTCTGCAGTCCAAAAAGCATTCAGTTACATTCAAACAGTCCTGTGAGTGTAGTGAATGCAGTCTTGGGCTTGTTGTGTTCAGCCACCTCTACCTGCCAGTAGCCAGAAGTGAGATCCAGTGTGGAGTAGAATTCCGCATCACCAAGAGCGTCCAAGGCCTCTTCAATATGAGGCATAGGCTTCTGCATCTCTCACCATCTTTGAATTTAGGCTGGATTCTCATCTTTCAGGCAGCTAGGGAACTTTCTGCCCAGTCACTTTTCTAAGTACTGCATGCTAGCCCTAATAATATTTTTTCCTAACAGAAGTGGTACAGACTTTCAGTACTCTGTCGCTGGCACAACAAAAACTGAAACGGTCGCATAGGTCTGGTCTAGAAAAGTTAAGTTCAAACTCAACATCCCTTGATGTGGGACCTCGTGACCTCCAGCCCCTTCTATGCGGATATTAACCTCATCTGGTCTCAGGTTTCCGAGGGTAGGGTGTTGGCGCCAAAACTCCTCAGTAATTGATGTAATCTAGGATCCTGAATCAATTAGGGCTCTACAGGGGACACTATTCACTACAACAAAATCTGTATTCATTGGGCCAACTAAACTGGAAGAATTTGTCTCCCCACTGCACTCCATCTGTGGCGCACTGTGAACACAGGTAACTATAGGGCTTGTCTTGTTTTCGTTGCCCTCCACTTTACCCTCAGTGTCAGGCTGCACTAGTTTAAATGAGGATTGTTTTCTCCTATACTGTGCTGCACAGCACAAGCATTTGGCTGGTTACGGCACCCCCGAGCGATGTGGCCAACTTGACTACACCGATGGCACACAAAGGGCTCCTGGTGACACAGAGGCCTCTGAGCAGCTGCTCCATCATCACTTCCTTGACTACTGATGGGGACATACCTGTAGGTAGCAGCAATTTGTTGCATAATCATGGCCTCCAAACGTCCCATCTTCTCAGACTACTGTCTCTGGTGAGTGGCAAGGTCCTGAACTAGTGTGGTAAGGCCTTGAACAGCATCACTTAACCCCCTTGGGGCTGCTGCCTCCCGCTGGGGCAAAACATTACTTTGCATGCTCTCCTCTACACTGACTGCAGCCTGCTGCATGCTGCTAACACTCTTCGCTCTTACCTTTTTGTCACCTTGTGAATTTTTCTCCCTCACCAGCTGTCTCAGTTGTCCCTGTAACTGCCTGAACATAAGATAGTGAGGCTGCACTGGGGCAAGACGATCACGTACATGAACTGCTGGGTGAGCTTATAGTCCCTATCTTGGAGTGCTCCGCCTCCATTTATTTTTTCTTCAGTGCTTCTCAATAAGGCATCTAACTCTATGGCATAGGTGGCATAGGCGGAGGCTGACTCATCTGGACGCTGGTGTCGCTCATAAAAGTCTACCATTGGGTCAAGGGATAAATGGCAGTCACTGTACCCTCAACTCCTCAAAAGCTGTGGAGGCGACCTGCTGTTCTAATGGGAGGTTCAATACAAGCTACCTTGCTCCACCACTCAGGTAACGCACCAGTGTGTCAAAATGTAGGGACTCTGGAACATGTGTAGCACTTAACAAGTATTGCATATCCTTAATCCAGTCTTCTATATCAATTCTGAAATCTTTGCTATTGCTGAATAATGGCATACCTCGCACCTGATGCATCACTGGCACATAGGTAGGAGCTGGGCCCACTGCGAACATTTTGCCTTTTGTCAACTGGGGCACAGCTCCGCTCTCCTCTGCATCATCAGAACACCACCCGGATGGCTTTGCCTTCACAGGCCCTTCAGACTAGCCCTCTCTGCTCCCAGGCATCTTTTGTGTCCAGTACTCCCTCAATCCAGCAGTAAAAGCAGAATAATATTCTTCTGTCTTTCCCTTTCCAGAACTAAACTGCTTAGCCATAGGTTTCCCTTGTTAGTAATAACCAGTTGTTTACTTAAAGGTTTTTTTTTCGTATTCCCCTTTTATTTATCTGTTTCATTTATGTTTACACTTCCCTTATAAGCTGCCTATCCAGGTCACAGCACCAGATATAGTAAGAAAATGTAACCCTTATTAAAACGACAGTACTTGCAGGACCACGAAATTACGTAATAGGCAGCTAGACTGCGTCTCCTCCTAAATATCAGTTTCGGTTTGTATGAAATACTGCGTATTACTGAGAATAAAATAACCTGTAGTTTAGCTCTGCGTTGTGTTGTGTATCGTTATTTGTTTGACCCAGACCACTCTGACTCAGACTCAGGTCCAACAACGTTTATTTTCGTCTCCTCTCCTGCAAATGAAACCAAGTACAGCAGACAGACATCAGCGCACTGTTTCACAGCTGGAGCCATATTACGAACTAACTCCAGTATGCTAATGTAAATTAACAACATAGAGAAGAAAGGTATCATTCCTGCCGGGGAAACAGGAAATGTCCCAGAATTCCCTACCAGTGTGTAGTTAATTTGCTAACTGGCTAAACTAGCTGGCTACACCAACAATTGATAGAATGAAGCCAATTGCTTAAATGCATTTCACTATAAAAGCTAGTTGAATATTGTTTGCATCCAAATAACATTTTAATTTGCTGCTAACCAGTGCCTTCATATTTTTGCCAAAATTGACACAATCAGTTGTGTCCAAAATGATTTGTGATGATAACGTTTGATCTATAACAACCAATGCACTTAAATTTCACAGTAACTGCTTTGAAGCCGTAACGTAGTTTAGGATTGCTATTACAAGGGTGGTGGACTATCCAACCAAGCTACTATATTTCAGTTTTTATTTTTAATTAATTTTCTACAAATTTCTAGAATACTTTTTTCACTTGGAAGTTGTGGGGTAGAATGTTTAGATACATGAAAAAAAAAACATTTTAACTCCAGGCTATAAGACAACAAAAGGTGAAAACTTTGAAAGGGGGCGTAGACTTTCTATAGGCACTGTACAGTAAATAATATTTTATTTTTAACTTGTAGCCTATGATATAGCCTACATCAATATCATGAAGTAGCCTAACACATTTTTGCAGGTCGGATGGGAAAAATAATAATAAATAAATAAAGTTTAAGTTTATGTTAAGATTGGCGATCTAATAATCCAGAGGCAGAAAATCTTACACAGGATGAGTCCTGGTGATTTTACTTTTTTTTACAAGAAGATGCTGGTACCATCCAGATAAATGGTAACATTTTTAACAGCACCCATCTTGAATATCATTACATTAATAAAGCTGCCTTTGGTACAGTGAGTGTTGCAGATGAAGCTGCTGTTTTTATATACTTAGTGTTAAAACCTATACATTAAAACTACACAAATATTTTTATTGACCTACCAACAGTACAATACAAGTGAATTCTGAAAAAAATGAAAAATCATTGCACCCACCTTTAAGGAATAGAAAAGAAGACAAGCGTTGAATTGACAGTAGAACTGGTAGAAGGCATAGTTGTCGTTGTCCGTCCATCAACAGTCCAAAGCACCTTTGACCATTGTTCCATAGTCCAAGTTCTGTGTTCCTGTGCATATTTTAGCCTTTTAGTCTTGTTTCCTTTGCTTAACAAAGTTATTCTTACTGCAACACATCCTTTAAGTCCTGATTTCAAAAATGACCTTTGTGCTGTTGAGCTGATGGATAAATCAAAGGGTCCGGAATCAATTAATATTAATTTACTATAAAGGAGGAGAGAATGTGTGAAAGTCACAGCACAAAGACAACAGAAGCACCAACTCAGGGCAAATAGTTTACTAATACTCATTTAGTTAAAACAGGCGATTAGCAATCTCACAACCACTCAGGCAAATTAAACATAATAATAAACCACAAGTCATATAATAAGCACTTAATACTCAGTCCCTGGGCAGGTGTATACAAAGGAAGAAAATAAAAAAAACAAACACAAAAAGCAAAAAAGAAAATACAAATAAAGTAACATTTACAGAAGGGAGCAGTTTGCAATTGACAATTTAAATAACCTGAAGTAATCTCCTCAAACATAATGCAATTATTCCCTCCAAACAAATACATTGTTATAATAAACAGTGTATACCATATATAAATAGCATATACAATTAGTGATCACAGATTAGTTGTTGTTTTAACCATACTTTTAGTTAAAGTACAAACTTTAAATTCATGAATACATTCCATTCAGCCAATCCTTATTATAAGTTAAAGCGAAAGGCAGATAAAAGTTACATTGATTGTTAATTGGTGGTGTGGGTAGGCTGGGTGCGATGACGTCTTCATTACTTTTCAATTCTTCGTGCCCATAATTAGGACCAGTAGTGTTGCTAATACCCTCGTCGACTGGGTGATCAGGTTCATTTGTTGTCGCTACTTCATCTTTAAGGGATTTAAAACTGAAATGTGATAATCTCTGGATTGTTTCCAGCAGGCATCTTTCTCTTTCACTAGCTTGCTTTTCCTTTTATTTCTTTTAGAGTCTAAATTGGCAGCCTGTAATTGCCATCACCTGCCTCAGTGCTAATTAATTAATTAATTAACAGGTGCATGTATTTGTTCAATCATAATGGGGTAGCCAAGCAAAGTCCATCACACTACTATTATATGACTTAGCCTATTGTACAAAGTAAAGGGAATATTGTGCGTATTTTGTATGTTCTTTAATAGAGATTAGAAAATGATTGAGTACGAACAACCGTTTTGCATAGATGCCTGTTACAACGTTGAAGTGCTTAACTGTGAATTACACTTTAAAATCAATCTGTGTATAAATACCGGCTTTTTCCCTTAAAATTCTAATCTACAACTAATCTGATAACATAAGGAAAAACTACTTAAACATACTTTCTGACACTGGTCTATAAACAAGGGAAATTATGTCTGTGACAGACATGAAGGCTCAATTCGCAGCTACTGGACAGCAAAAAAAACTACTCACTTCTAAATCTTTTGTAGTCATATTTGTATTACTTTAGTATAAAAACATGTTAATTTGGATTCATATGTTGTTTTTTTCTGACTTTATGTGAACGAAAAGACACAAATTCGTCTGTTTTCTCATTGGAAATAGTGATATTTTGAAATTGACCTGTCCTGGTCACAAAAGCAAAGTCTGTGGGGAATAATAGCCATTTTCTATACTTTTGAGGCATAAGCAATTAGGAAATAACACTTACTACCCAGGAACAAAAATTGTGTTACATAGTGTAATCATTAGTTCTAACGCTTTATTGAATCTGTTTGTGCCACACAAAAATAATAGATATTTTACAGTTGTTACTTTTAAAGTGTATTGAATAAAAAGGAACAAAAAAAAACAATAATAATTTGTTGCACGGTGTTATCAAACAGTTAATACAGCAATAATGATCCATCTTGTGGTATGGAAAAGCCAGAGCACCCATTATGCTTTTTAAATTAATTCTTATTTTTTAATTGCTATATTGAAAAGATCTTTGAAACAGACTGTGGAAGCATATGGGTATTCACTGACACAGGAGACATAAAATGGTACTTGAAAACACTGCAATGGTGCCCAGTTTTATTTATTTTCTTTTTGATTTATTTTAGCCTGCAGAGGGTGCTGTTGTCTGTGGTCTGTATACCGGCAATGGTAATCAAGGCCACAGGATTACCAACACAGGCATACGCAGGCACACTCACAGGTGCTCAAAAATAATAATGAAAACCAAAGGCGAAATGAAAAGGGATAATAAAGCACAGTAATAAAACTGCAAAACAAAAGTGCTGCTTACGCAGTGCCCATCCTACGCTTTGCTGTGCACTATACATTGGGGTGGCCAAGGTTCCCCTATCACTACACACGTCCACTCGGGTATGTAACCATATATTTGAATAATTGGTTTATTCAAGGTTGGCTGTCTTCCTCAGCCATGCTTGCCTGATTTTATTCTCTCACTCCCACCACTGACATTCCTGCCTGGTGTTTATTTATGCCCATTTCCTCTTCTAGTGTCACTGGATTTCCCCGGTCATGGCCACCCAAATGCACAACCAAGCGCAGTTCTTATGAGCCGAGCAATCCCCCAAGGCCCGCCTCTCAGCCACTCGGAGAGAGAGAAAGTTAATACACCCTCTTCCCCACCTCTCTGTGTCATCGCCATGATTGACAGGTGGATCTTACGAAGCTGCTGCCCTTATCCTGTAGAACCACACATGCACCAAACAGTCAGCACAGATCTCCCCTGTTATACAGACTTTAAAGTTATAAGTGACTCGGGAACCAATTCTGATGCAACCTGCACCGGAGTTACCATGCTGTCCCAGGAAATGGCCAAAGGGGAGAGGGTCACTGCCTACTTCAGTCGCACCTTCAACAAGCCTGAGTGCAGGTACTTCATCACCCGCCAAGAGTTACTCACTGTTGTAGCTGCCTTGAAACAGTTCCTGAAGTACTTGTGTGGGAGGCACTTCATGCTGCAGATGGACCATGCCTCCCTCCAGTGGTTGGTTAACTTTAAGGAACCTAAAGGCCAATTCACCCACTGGCTGGAGCAGCTGTAAGAGTACAACTTCACCATCCAGCACAGAGCTGGCGCAGGCCACTCAAACATGGATGCTCTTTCCAGCCGCCTTTACCTGCTAGACGACTGGCAGCCTGCTCCCCTACAACCAACCGGCTATGGGCACAGTGGCATGGCCTGGCACCCGGAGGAAGTGGTAGCTGGTGGTCACCCAAACACTCCAACCTGCCTTCCTGAGTGCTGTCCACATTCCATGGCACAGGACACGTTGGGGTAACCAAGACCCTGCGTCGCCTATGACAGTAGTACTAGTGTTGCCCGGAGAATGTTCTGCTTCGGCAATCAGCAGATTAGTCCAGAGAAACCAGGAAACTGGCTCTGTGAGGGAAAGACCATGTCCTGGAAGGTAGATGGTCACCAGACCAATCCAGAAACATCACCCATCTGACTGATCCATCTGCATAATCGTTTTCAGACTGCAGTGGCTAAAGCACAATAAATTCCAGGAAGAAATAACCTGCGCATCAGCAGAATGACTAGCTCGCTATCTGCATGAAAAGGATTTGCATGCTCAGAGGCCATTCAGGGTAACATGTTGACAGCTGAGATACAAAATTGCCATCTTCTGTGGACCAAGGAACATCTGAGGTGGCAGCAGGGAACGTAGTGGAGTGTTTTTATTCACTGGTGAATGCCATTTTGCCCTTGACAGACTTGACGGAAGACAGCGTGTGTGGAGACGTTGTGGTGAGTGTTATGCTGTTTGTTACATTGTTCAAGCCAACCAGTGGGGTGGAGGAAGTGTGAAGGAAGGAGTCTCCTTTAACACAGGAATGCCTTTGGTTCAGATTGAGGGCAACTGCTCAGCGATACATTGAAGAAGTCCTTGAGGCAACTGTTTTTCCGTTCCTGTAAGCCAATCTGGAAAGAGCTAAATATAAAAATGTATAACTAATCATATGAAATCTTTAAAATAAACCTGACATAACTCATCAAATGACTTTATAAACAGAGAATTATTTCATATGCATAGCTTTGCTTTGCATGATATCCTTTTGAAGAGGTTTGCTTTTGAATACATAATACATTTCAAGCAGTGTTTGTCTGAATATTAGAATATCACGAATTACAGTGGCTTGCAAAAGTATTGACCCGCCTTGGCATTTTTCCTATTTTGTTGCCTTACAACCTGGAATTAAAATTGATTTTTTGGGGGTTTGTATCATTTGATTTACACAACATGCCTACCACTTTGAAGATGCAAAATATTTTTTATTGTGAAACAAACAACAAATAAGACAAAAAAACTGAAAACTTGAGTGTGCATAAGTATTCACCCCCAAAGTCAATACTTTGTAGAGCCACCTTTTGCAGCAATTACAGCTGCAAGTCTCTTGGGGTATGTATCTATAAGCTTGGCACATCTAGCCACTGGGATTTTTGCCCATTCTTCAGGGCAAAACTGCTCCAGCTCCTTCAAGTTGGATGGGTTCCGCTGGTGTACAGCAACCTTTAAGTCATACCACAGATTCGCAATTGGATTGAGGTCTGGGCTTTGACTAGGCCATTCCAAGACATTTAAATGTTTCCCCTTAAACCACTCGAGTGTTGCTTTAGCAGTATGCTTAGGGTCATTGTCCTGCTGAAAGGTGAACCTCCGTCCCAGTCACAAATCTCTGGAAGACTGAAACAGGTTTCCCTCAAGAATTTCCATGTATTCAGCGCCATCCATCATTCATTCAATTCTGACCCGTTTCCCAGTCCCTGCCGATGAAAAACATCCCCACAGCATGATGCTGCCACCACCGTGCTTCACTGTGGGGATGATGTTCTCGGGGTGATGAGAGGTGTTGGGTTTGCGCCAGACATAGCGTTTTCCTTGATGGCCAAAAAGCTCAATTTTAGTCTCATCTGACCAGAGTACCTTCTTCCATATGTTTGGGGAGTCTCCCACATGCCTTTTGGTAAACACCAAATGTGTTTGCTTATTTTTTTCTTTAAGCAATGGCTTTTTTCTGGCCACTCTTCCGTAAAGCCCAGCTCTGTGGAGTGTACTGCTTAAAGTGGTCCTATGGACAAATACTCCAATCTACACTGTGGAGCTTTGCAGCTCCTTCAGGGTTATCTTTGGTCTCTTTGTTGCCTCTCTGATTAATGCCCTCCTTGCCTGGTCCGTGAGTTTTGGTGGGCGGCCCTCTCTTGCCAGGTTTGTTGTGGTGCCATATTCTTTCCATTTTTTCATAATGGCTTTAATGGTGCTCCGTGGGATGTTCAAAGTATTGGATATTTTTTTATAACCCAACCCTGATCTGTACTTCTCCACAACTTTGTCCCTGACCTGTTTGGAGGGCTCCTTGGTCTTCATGGTGCCGCTTGCTTGGTGGTGCCCCTTGCTTAGTGGTGTTGCAGACTCTGGGGCCTTTCAGAACAGGTGTATATATACTGAGATCATGTGACAGATCATGTGACACTTAGATTGCACACAGGTGGACTTTATTTAACTAATTATGTGACTTCTGAAAGTAATTGGTTGCACCAGATCTTATTTAGAGGCTTAATAGCAAAGGAGGTGAATACATATGCACACACCACTTTTCCGTTATTTATTTTTTAGAATTTTTTTAAACAAGTTATTTTTTTCATTTCACTTCACCAATTTGGACTATTTTGTGTATGTCCATTACATGAAATCCAAATACAAATCCATTTTAATTCCAGGTTGTAAGGCAACAAAATAGGAAAAATTCCAAGGGGGGTCAATACTTTCGCAACCCACTGTACATACTGTAAAGTGTAAGTTTCTAATATTAACATCAATGAATAGGGGAAATTGGCATTGTGACTTTATGATAAAGGGTCAAAGGTACACCAAAACCATCATGTATCCCAGAAATGTTCAGTTGTTTTAAATTTAAATGTATGCATTCATAACGCTTAAAGAGTGTAATCTATTTTAATGCTGTTTTTTCATTATGTTTCTTTTCTTTACAGGGCTAGGTTGTAGCCTGCAATAGGCATCTGGCGACCAGTGTTGGGGGATCCTCAGATTGCTCCAGCCTGAGAAATGAGCTCAAGAGGACACGTGAAAACGTCCAGGATTCGGCAGTGGCCAACAGGAATAGGCTGACACCTTTTCTCCGGGACAATAAAGTGACCAAAGATGACTGGGCCGAGATGGAGCACCTTTGGGTGGCTTTCTCCTCCAGTTTGGAGCTCTTCCATGCCGATATGTGCAAGGTCTTTGAAATTGGACAAAGCTTTAGTCTCTCTTCCCAGAACAATTGTTTTGTCCAGACTGGAATGTCAGGTATGCATGCTAAATAAGGCTAGGTAAACTGTAAATATCCTTCCAAAATGAGATTTTAAAAATCTTGTTTTAAATATTTTGGATAAATCTTTAAGTCCTCTTGGTCCTGTAATATTAGTTTCATTAGCCATAGTCCCTCTCAAACATGAGTAGAAGAAAATTATTGTGACACCCTTTCATCCTATAAACAATATTTGGTTGTATTATCCAACGCATAACCATTAATGCCAAATAATAAAACATTTGGTTAAAACTACAGTGGCTCTCAGAAGTATTCACCCCCCTTGGACTTTTACATATTTTATTGTGTTACAACATGGAATCAAAATGGATTTAATTAGGAGTTTTGGCCTCTGATCAACACAAAAAAAGTCCATAATGTCAAAGTGAAAAATAAAATCTACAAATTGTTCTAAATTAATTACAAATACAAAATAGAAAATAATTGCTTACATAAGTATTCATCCCCTTGAGTCAATATTTGGTAGAGGCACCTTTGGCAGCAATTACAGCCATGAGCCTATATGGATAAGTCTCTACCGGCTTTGCACATCAATTTTTTCCCATTCTTCTTTGCAAAATTGCTCAAACTCCGTTAAGTTGGATGGACACCTTTGGTGAACAGCAATTTTCAACTCTTTCCACATATTCTCAATTGGATTGAGGTGCGGACTTTGACTGGGCCACTCCAGGACATTGACCTTTTTGTTTTTAAGCCACTCTAGTGCGGCTTTGGCTGTATGTTTGGGGTCATTGTCCTGCTGGAAGATGAATCTTCTCCAAAGTCCTAGGTCTCTTCCAGACTTCAGCAGGTTTTCCTCCAGGATTTCTCTGTACTTTGCTGCATCCATTTTGCCCTCTATCTTCATGAGCTTTCCAGGCCCTGATGCAGAGAAGCATCCCCATAGCATGATGCTGCCACCACCATGCTTCACGGTAGGGATGGTGTTCTCAGGATGATGTGCAGTGTTAGGCTTGCACCAAACATAGCGCTTAGCATTGAGGCCAAAAAGCTCTATTTTGGTCTCATCAGACCATAGAGACTTCTTCCACTTGATAACAGAGTCTCCCACATGTCTTCTGGCAAACTCTTGCTGAGATGTGATGTGAGTTTTTTTCAACAATGGCTTTCTTTTTGTCACTTTCCTATAAAGGCCAGTTTTGTGAAGCACCCAGGCTATTGTTGCTGTATGCACAGTGTCTCCCAGCTCAGCCGTGGAAGACTGTAACTCCTTTAGAGTTTCCATAGGCCTGTTGATGGCGTCCCTGACTAGTGCCCTTCTCTCCCGGATACTTCGGCCTTCTCTCCCGGATACTTCGGCCTGTTCTAGACAGATTCACAGTTGTTCCATATTCTCTCAATTTCTTAATAATGGACTTGACTGTGCTCTGGGGGATAATCAATGCCTTGGAAATGTTCTTATATCCTACCCCTGATTGGTGATTTTGAAGAACCTTATCCCGGATTTACTTTGAATGTTCCTTCTTCTTCATGATGTAGTTTTTGCTAGGAAATGTACTAACCAACTGTGGGACCTCCCAGAGACAGGTGTCTCTGGAACCTGAAATCATGTGAAACACCTTAATTGCACACAGGTGGACTCCATTCAACTAATTATGTGACTTCTAAAGACAATTGGTTGCGCCAGAGCTTATTTAAGTGTGTCATAGCAAAGGGAGTGAATACTTATGCAATAAATTATTTTTTTATTTTGTACTTGTAATTCATTTTGAACAATTTGTAGACTTTATATTTCACTTTGACATTATGGACTTTTTTTGTGCTGATCAGTGGCAAAAACTCTTAATTAAATCCATTTTAATTCCATGTTGTAACACAATAAAATGTGGAACAGTCTAAGGGGTGAATACTTTTGAGAGCCACTGTATGAACAAAAGTGCTCTGACATGGTAAAATAGCTTGAACTTGACAACTACATCTTGTTGTATTTGATTTCCACTTGTTTCAGTTGAAAAATCAGTTCAGAAGCAAAGAAACGGGTTAACAGTAGTTGGATTTCCATGCAGATTAGAAAGTTGATACCATAGATATAGAAGGATTAGGTCGTACACACCTATGGAAACTCCAGGCAGCAATATGCAAATCGGGTGGCCATACTGTCTAGGAAAGGAACTTCGTTATTTATAAGGCAACAGATAGGAGTGGAAAAAGAGGTGTATAGTTGTTCTTTGACTTATTCCGGTAAAACATAACGTCACAAACATTACGCGAAAATACTGATTTACAAAATGGGTGTGTTTTTTAATCATTAAATACAAACCCAGAATGAAGGGTGGTAATAGAGATCAGATAGCTAATGAACCACTTAGGAGACAGTTTTTGCAGGATTTTTGATGTTGTCATACATAAATACACCCGATTATTTAAACGCTACCCACATGATTGATAGGGTCTTAATAGGCATGAAGTATAATCGTAAATCTCGAAGAACTACTCACTTCTAAATCTTTTGTAGTCATTTTTGTATTACTTTAGTATAAATACATGTTAATTTGGATTCATATGTTGTTTTTTTCTGACTTTATGTGAACGAAAAGACACACATTTGCCTGTTTTCCCATTGGAAATAGTGATATTTTGAAATATCACTGTCCTGGTCGCAAAAGCAAAGTTTGTGGGGAATAATAGCCATTTTCTATACTTTTGAGGCATAAGCAATTAGGAAATAACACTTACTACCCAGGAACAAAAAAAAAAAAATGTTGTTACATGGTGTAATTTGTAATGAAGTATAGCTACCATAACTTCCAATGAAGTATTGCTACTTTAACTTATAAAATCGTTTATATATATATATATATATATATATATATATATATATATATATATATATATATATACTATTAAATGGATATATATTATTGGATAACAAACATATAGGATCTATGATATATCCAAATGTTACCGACAACAAAAAATTTTTATTAGTACATGTTCAAATACATGTTATTAAAATGCCCGCAGGGTACAGGTGCAGCTCTCCCTCACTTACAGGGGACTGGTGCGGCTCTCCCTCACTTGACAGGGGACTGGTGCGGCTCTCCTTCACTTCTCAGGGGACTGATGCGGCTCTCCCTGACTTGCAGAGGGCTGGTGCTGATCTCTCTCACTTGCAGGGGACTGGTGCGGCTCTCCTCTGGTGTGGCTTCTCCCACCGACGCGGGACACTTGGGAGCTGATGGCAGGAGGGGACCCTGGAGAGGCAATGGCAGGTACTCCTCCCACAGATGTGGAGGTGAAACTAGCAGGCAACTAGCTGGTGGAGACTTGTGCTGTGGACTCTCTGCCTTCCCCTTCTGGGGCTATGGACGTACCAACTCCCCCTTTGTGGGCTGTAGACACCTGTGCTCCTCCCTTCTGGGTTCTGGATGCTCAGGCTCCTCCCACTCAGGTGTAGGATGACTAGAATCCTCATCCTCTGGCTCCTGCTCTGGGCAGTTCTCATCCTCATGCCCATAGGCAATGCACATGGTGCACCACCCACGGCCCCCAGTACCGTTTCTGGCCTGCATCTTGAAGGCGCTGTTGTCCTGGTTTTGACACCATGTGTGAACAGGCTGGCTGTAGGGGTGATGTCAGGCCAGAAAGAATTACACTGGGGTTGAAACCGAGACGTAATTGCTGCGCTCAGCGTTTTAAGGAAACAAATAAAGATTTAAACAAAAAACAGCACACGGCACATGACGCCAAAATAAATAGAACAAAACATCAAAACAGTAAACAAACAGTGGATGAACAGTGATGGTGCTTCCAGTACGTTGTAGCAATTATTTCTTTTCTCTTACTTTTTATTCTCCTCTCCACACCCGTTCTCCACTCACGATCACACAACCCCAAGAGAGTGAAAACATGTTGCTTTTATGCAGCTGTACCAAAACTCGATTGCTAATCAATCATTCTATTGGAGTTTTGGTACAACTGCATATGAATTAATTTAGTGCAATTTCTCTTGCTCACATATTATTAAATTTTACCTGCACATGAAGTGCTGTGCAATCCTCATGCTGAAATACAAATATACATTTTAAATCACTCGTGTTACACAGACCCATTTATATTCCGTGTACTTATGACTATACACCAACATTAACACACAACACACAACATATAAACATAAATAAGCAGAGGACCGGGAGACACTGTTCTGCTGACATACACTCTTGGCTGGAAGCCAAGGCAAGGTTATTTGACAGATTATGAAAACATGAGCATACAGTTATACAAGATTATTTACTTATTTATTTATTTATTTTTAAATGTGACACCATTTATTCAACGTTTCATATTATTACCATTTGACTAAAGTTATAGTGCTTTAAATTGTAGCGTTTTGCAGGCGGCAGAAAACCGAGAGACGCTAGTTGCTTGTTCAAATCCTTTGTATTTATTTCACTGGATGCTCTCTCAGCACCCAGACCAGAGCCCCCAGCTCTGATGGCAACACAGGATTCACATACAGTAACACAGCTACCATGGCAACCAGTTTTGCCCGGAAGGGATACCCCAGCTTTGCACCTGCAGCCTAGGAAGACCTGGCCACTGAGGCCTTTATCCAAGGCTTAACCTCTGACCCCTGCGCCAACAGGTCTGGATTGCTGCTCCAGCTGCCCTAGAGCTCGCCCTAGTCCACGCCCAAAGGATAGAACCTGTGCTAGAGGATGGTAAGTGGGTCCAGGAGCCAAAGGGGGAGAAGAAACCCAGCCTTCCCCAGGCCCATGCATGCCAGACCATGGCCCTGAAGGAGCTAAGGACGATGTCACTCCTGCATGGGCCTCTCAAATGGTGGCGCTCTTGAAGATGGCACTCAGGCCACCCACCCCTGTAGCTTATCCCCCATGGATTATTCCAGACCCCTCTTCCGGGACTGAGACTGAGGGGGGATGTGGTGAAGAGGTTAGTCAATCCAGAACTTCCGGAAGATTCTAATCCGGCGGAAATTGGGGTCCAAGGTAGAACCATCTTGGTCCAGGGTAGGTCCTCGGTGGTTGTCACCGGCCTGTCCGGCTGTGCCACGGGGGACGATGGCTACGGAACGAACGCCGTCTGGGGCTGGGACGACGATGCAGGACGTCCTGAAGCACCAGGGACGGTGCCGGAAAAGGGGGGAGTCTTTTCCCCGAAGGGAGATATTTCTCTCTCCCCTGCTGCCAGTCCTGGTTTCACAAAAATCGTAGGCCCGGAAATGACGAGATGGGTCTGCCCAGAAGTGGCCCTCTGACGCTGGCTCCTCCACCCTGTCACCGGAAACTTGTGGTACACACGAAACGGTCTCCCCCCCTCCCGGGCACTTACATCGCCAGTTATATCCTATGGGGGGAGGAGGACCTCCCACCATGGCCACCCCCATGGATTATTCCAGACCCCTCTTCCGGGACTGAGACTGAGGGGGAAAGTGGCCTTTGGGGCCATGTGTGCTTTGCAGAAGGGGGGAGGGGGGTATATGTAGCAGGGCAGTAGGAAAGCCCTGCTTTAATGTATTGTTTGTTTATTTTTAGAACAGGGTCTCCCCCTCCGCCCCTGTGTTATTTATGTATTATGCTTTATTTATTTCCTGTATATATATGATGGCAGAACACAATGTGTTTTGGTCTATATGATGGCGTAGCCGTGCATTTTGTTTTGTTATTGTTTTGAAAATGTATTTATTGTACATGACGACGGGGCCGTATGTTTTGTTTTTGTAGCGTGGATGGGAAGCCCATCCATGTTAATTAAAACCTTGTGGTAAAGTGTGGCTGTCGGCTAGTGCGTTGTTAAACTAGTCGGCAGTCACACAGTTAATAAACTCGTGCAGAATGTGGCTGAGGGGTAATAGAATAATTACTAGCCAGTTAAACCCCTCGGCCACTGCTCTGGGTGGGTGTTCGAGAAGTGGAGAATGGGAGAGCGAGAGGAGTGATTAATTTAAAAAACTAAAACATTTATAGGAACAGTGAAGGTGATTGCCCAGCCTGACCTATTTGTGTTCGTTATTTGTTAAACCTTTTATTTTTGAACTCTGTGAGAAGTGTTTGTTTTTGTTTAAATATTTTTATTTATTATTTTGTATTTAATAAAAACGGCGCACGCCGCATCTCTTTGAACTGCAGTGCTTACCTGGTTTGTTGTTGTTCCTCCTTCTGGCCTGACGTCACCACTCAGCCATTTCCTGTCACAGTTACTGTGACAGGAAATGGCTGAGTGGTGACGTCAGGCCAGAAGCAGTAACAAAAACACAGAGGTAAGGTACTGCAGTTTAAAGACACGCTGTGCGCAGTTTATTGAAACACAAAAATAAAATAAAAGGTTGAACAAAAAACACTTGCTCACAGAGCCAAAATAAAAGAGATAAACAAAAACAAATCTCAAACACAAAAAATACAAATATAGGTCAGGCTTGGTGATCGACTTCACTATTCCTATGTCTTATTCTTAAATTCCTCTCTCACTCCTCGCTCGCTCTTGTTCTCACCCTGATGGCCGAGAGCTGCAGGTTTTTATCTTGGTGGTCATCTCCCAATTAATAAATTAACTAATTAGACTTGGGAAATTACCCCCTTCTGCACAAGGTTTTATCATGCTACCCATCCACGGTACAAAACATAAACAAACACATGGCTCTCGCCGTCATATTTACAATAAATCATAAAACAAACAAACACAATATAACACAGGGAGGGAGGGAGGGGGAAAGCCCATTCTAAAATAAACAAATGCAAAATAAAAACAAAACAATAATGTGGCGGATGGCACCACACTCATCCTCCACATATAAACATCCTTTATAGCTGGGCTTTCTACCACCCTACCACAGTTACTCATACAAATTCTCAATTCTTCTTCTTCTTCTTTTTCTTCTTTTTCTTCTTCTTCTTCTTCTTCTTCTTCTTCTTCTTCTTCTTCTTCTTAATAAACCCTGCCTAAAGCAGGGAATCAATCAGGAGCGAGTTTATGTTTATGAATCAGTGAAAGTTTCACACTGAATTGCTGTATTACACACTGTACACAAAATTGATTGTTTTGTGGTGTGCGGGAAAAAAAAAGACTCCCTGAGGCTCGATCAGTGTTTTTTGCAATACCAAGCAAGCCCAAATTTCCCACCGACTGCATCAGCAGCACTGGTATACTGTATATTGTAATGCTCCATGAAAATAAACAGGTTCACACAGGAAATACTCATCCAAACTGTTTATTGTGAACACAGGTAAAATAAATAAAAAGAAAAGGACCGCTGTCAGCCGCGGATCATAGCAAAGAAATAATAATAAAATAACTGTCTATTCTCAGTCTCTCATTTGGTCTCTGCTTCACAGCACTGTTTCAAAATGATTATGAAAGAAAATATGTTCTTGTGAGAGTATGTATTGTGAATATATATTTATATTAAACATTTTCTTTCATATAAAGCTACAGATTTTTATTGTCTGCCGAGGCTGTCGTTAATTTAGACTTAACTGTAGAAAGCGTTCAATAACGCCTAGTTATCAACAGCATTTTGCTGTCATTAACTCTTATGAATAGCAGGTTGACGGCCCCTTGGATAAGCTCCCACGGAGGCATGGAGGCGGTGCCTCAGGTCGCCCCGTGGCATTGTAGGGATTGGAATAGTCCGGGTCACCGTAGTAACTGCCTCCTCCTTCCCCATGCCGGGGCATGGGATTGGAGCATTGCAGCCACCTGTCAGGAGCCTCTCTCGGTGAGAGTGTGGTAAGATCTCCTCTACCACTGGTCCAAAAGTATGATGAGGGGAGATAGGCACATCCAATAAGGAGGACTTGTCCGCATCCGGGACCATCGTCTGAGACAGGCACAGTTGTCTGTGTGCCACCGCTAAGCCTGCCAGGCTTCTGCCCAGGGCCTGCCCTTGGAAACCTAAAATTTATAACAAAATGGCAGAGACCATGTGTAGCTCCAAAGCTAGTGGCTCGGGAATGGTTACAGAGCACAACATGCCTCCTGGCCTCCTATGTTAGCAAGGCGCGTCACCTGCGTTTCAGCTATGTAAGCCTTTTCAGGTGGGCTTCCGTGATCCTGCATTGGCCGTTAGGTCATACAGGATCCTTGGACAGATCTCCTACTGGGGGGGCTCGCACTAGGGTTGATATGCCTTCCAAAGGAGACAAGAACAGTTGCACTCTTTAACACACTGGGAGTTTGCGCTGGTCTGAATACAGACCTGCGGTGTTCAGTGACTGCCATCCAAGGAACTTGGAGGAAGTTGGTGGCTCATTCCATAAGTGCTTGGACCAAGCTCGAGGGCGCTAGAAAATCAGGCTCTGAGGCAAGCTCAGAGCTGGGGACCATTACCTGGGTCAGGTCTGGATCTTGAGTCTCTCTACGTAAGGTAAGCCGATATAGTAAGCCCAGTAAGCCGCTATAGAAAGAGCATCCTGTTCCTCCTCGCTCATCACCAAGTCCTGCTCTGAAATGTCTGGAGCAACCACCGGAGAAGCCTGCTGCCTCCTGTCTGCTGCCTGTTTAAGTGGTTGAGTATTTGGGCCATCTGGCCCTTTGACTCGGCAATGTCCCTCACCTGATCCGCATTTCTTGTTCTTTTTCTACCCCTCGAGTGGTTGCAGGATGAACGGGCTGGAGCCTGCGCGAAAGATATAATCTGCTCTGGGCTCGTGGGCAGATAGAGGGGGGAGACCTGGGATGCCGAGGCCGAAGACGGCTCTCCCAAACTAGCCGCAAGGGTCTCACCTGTGAACTGTGCCATTCTGTTCTGCAAGGTCTTTTCCTTGGGTCCAGCATAAGTAGTGCAGAATGTCCTATCTGCCAAAGCAGCAGAGGCGTGCTCTATGCCCAGGCACTTGACACACAAAGTGTGTTTGTTCTGTGGGGGCAGATTCTTCCTGCAGGACGTGCATGGGTGAAAGTTCAACATTGGGGCCGACAAACATTGATGCGTCGAGGAGTTGATGCTCTGGAGCGTTGACGGAGCCAAAGCACCAAGGCGTTGACGATATATGCACTGAGGCACCAAAAACCTTGAGGAGATTGAGTGCTCTGGTGCAATATATTTTGGACCAACGGTGTCAGTGCACAAAGGCGTTGAGTTCCTGGGGCACCGGGGGTGTTGAAGCACTGAGGCTCCAGGGTACTAGGGTCGATGGTGCTTAAAAGCACAGAGGACACTGCTGCAGGGCACTGTGAATGGCACTGAGCGCTGAGGCGACGAGTCCTCAAGGCACCAAGGGTGTTGAAGCACAGAGGTACAGAGGCTATGGAACACCAGGGACCTGTGGGTCTCGAGGGTACTGGAGCACAAGGCTTAAAATGCCTTGAAGCATCGAAGCGCTGAGGAGTATAGTCCTCAAGGCACCGAGTGAGCTGAAGCATAGAGGTACCAAAGCTATGGGGAGTCGGGGCACTGATGGCACCAATGCGCAGAGCTTACAAGCCTCGAAGGCATTGAAGTGCCGAGGTGTTAAGTCCTCAAAGCATTGAGGGTGTCGAAGCACCAAGGTACAGAGGCTATGGAGCGCAGAGGCATCAAGGCCACCGAGGGCACCAATGTGCAGGTCTTAAAAACCTCGAAGGCGTCAAGACGCAGATGCGTGGAGTCCTTGAGGCACTGAGGGTGTCGAAGGACCAAGATACCGAGACTCTGGGGCAGCATGGCACCGAAGGTGCTGCCGCACAGGGCTCAAAAAGTCTCGAGGCACTGAGGATGCTGAGGCACCAAGGCACCAAGGCTATGGAGCACCGAGGCATGAAGCCACGATGTCAGGTAGTCAGGTAGCACTTAAACACCGAGGGCGCCGAGGCTCTAAGGCACGAGGATCCGAGGGTATCGCTGCGTCGCAGCCTAGACACTGTGGCCGAAGCATCAAGCACCGAGGCCAAAAGCACCACGGTACTGAGCTGTGTATCTTTGTCTGGGTTGCTTGCAGTCACACAGCCAGGAACAGTGAGTAACTTGTAACGGTGTGTAGCATAACCTTCAGACAGTTGCAGTGCAGTCACACGACCAGTGCAGTGCGAAGCTTACAGTGGAACGGAGCATGTCAGATGGCAACCGGACTGTGTGCAGTACGCAACTGGTGCAGCGCGCAGCTTGCAGCGGGGTGGCACACCCTACAGATCTGGAGGAAAGAGAAAACACTTTTTTTATATACCTACACACCGCTTTATGGGTGGGTGGTTCAATGTGCTTAGTCTGCTTAACAATCGGGCCAGATTAAGTCATTAGAGATTAACTTGTTAGAGATTTGAAAGTAAACAACAACTACCAGTAGGGGCAATAGGCCACGTATAGTGAGTGGGCATGCCGAGGTAACCCACAATTCTCGACTCAACAGTAGCCCACAGGGAGCTGGGTCTCGCTGTAGAATCACGTCTTTTATTTATTTATTTATTTATTTATTTAAACCGCTGCAAAAACCGCTTCAGAAAGTCCAGCAGGACTGTGCAGTGACCCAAACAAACAGGAAAATAGACATAGAAGTATCTGATCTGAAAACAATGTTGGAATTTCATAAACTTGACACTATCAGATAACTTGCAGCTAAGAAGTGTGCTCAACTACATGCCACATGATGTATTTTTATAGGATAATGAAAGCTATTTATTTGTAGAAAGTAATCACATATATTACAATGCATTTGCATGAACACAAACTTGCTTAGTGTTTACATGAATCAAAATGATTCTGTAGGTTTACTAATAGGACTTGTAAGGAAACATTTATATGTTAGGGGTCTGATTTCTCAAACTCCAGGCCTCCGTTTAATTTAAATAATTTACTTAATTGAGGCTAGTTCAGAAACCCAGGACTGGGTGCAGGGCTAGTGTGAGTTTCAAGCTCTGTATCTGTACTGTCTGCTAAAAAAACTTTCCTAATCTTAATAAACATATTGACCCCTTTTTTATCACTGTCACAAAGAAACTAAAGATGTGTTTAAATTAGCAAGTTACCAAGTTTGTAACCTTGGCAGTTTTATTTTTCTTTTCATACAAATTGTAGTATATTGTGCATATTGCACCAGTGAAAAGCTTAGATATAAAGAGACCATAGTTCTTTCCAGCCAATCATAACTTAACCAAAGGTGGATTAAAAAGATAACGGCACCACAAAGAGGAATACTACAGGCCACCAGAGTAAAGATTATATAGCTTTGTCTGGATCTCTTGGAGAAAATAGATCAGACTGGTTACTGTTATTTTTAAACACATTCACCAGCAACATTGCAGGCTTTTTGCCATTACTGTGTATTTTTATTGCAGTGATTTTAATAAGGTGCATGAAACAGTACATCAGACCTTAAAACAGTGTGATACAAGAAGACAGAAAGACAAATTTAAGCTTTAAGCTTTAAGCGGGGTCTAAAAACATTTTTTTTTGTATCCTTGGTGCAAATGTTCTGTTTTTTAAAAATGAGATTATTTATTTAATTGTCTATTCATGTAATTTCAGATTCTGTTTATACTGGTCTGACGATGACACTTGGATTTTATCATCACTGGATGTGAGGGTCGACAGTCATTAGAAACCTTCCTGCCCGCTAATAACAATTAAATAACTTTAACAGAGATCACACTGTGTTCGTGATAAATATCAATAGTAATTTGCCATCAGATTTCTATTTATGCCACTATTGCCTCTATGCTGAATTCCTGCACTTTGATATTAAAAATAATAGATTTCATTTTCTTACAATACAATATAATGTAATGTTCTTTGGTGTATATTTTATTTTTTTATTTTATAAAAAAATAAACTACATTCTTCTCTGTCAATTGTTACATATTAACATCATCTCCTAAACTGTCAGAACTGCGTGACCAGTACAAAGTTATCTGAGATATGTAATAGACTGCATTGTGAGTGTTTTAATGCTGGACTATATAGGATGTTAACACCAGCCACATTTTGACTGTTAAGGAGTCACCTGGAATAGTTTTTTTTTTTTTTTTTTTTTTTTTTTTAAATACAGAGTGATTATAAAGTAATTTACCACATCCACGCACCATAGCTCATGTGGTAAACCTACTTTGAAATCACCCTGTATAATATTCACAGGCCTCCAGTACATAGTTATACTGTGTTTTCAAAACATTTTACTTGCCTGGAATTCTTGGTGCTTTGAACTTGGAACAGCTTCTTTTAGTTTATAAATACATGTATTTAGTTTAGATTAAAGATAAACAGTAAATCATACACAACACACAAAAGGATATTAATCAGGTATATATATATATATATATATATATATATAATATCTATTCTGTATAATATATATAGATACGGTACATCATTCATAGAAAAAATAAAGCTCAAGTAACATTCAAACCTCACATTAACAATGAATGTCTTGGCAAAAAATATTAATAATGGGTAGACGTTTTAGGCGTGTGGTGAACTTTGTTTTAGGACCGTTGCAACACATGGTCATTAGGACACCGAATGTCATGGAGGGCTGCCAAACATTTTTTTAATCTTCAGAACTTGTGAAGAAACATGGATCTTTCTTATTAAAATTATTTAAGTGGTAGTGCCCGTCGAAGAACGCACTACCGCGTACGGATGTTAACCGCGACTGGAATTATACGTCGTGAACAGCCGTATGGATTCATGGTGTTACTTCCAAATCCATACACACTGCACTCATAAACACAAAGACTTAATAACACTGGGTGCTACATTCAAATAATAATAATAATAATAATAATAATAATAATAATAATAATAATAATAAGTTTAATTTAAAATGCATTAACCCAATGTAAAGATGAATAATAATAATAATAAAAGTGGTGAGGAAAAGCGCGTTGTGTTCGCGCGCGCAACACAAGTGTTCTCGTTTTTTTTTTTTTTTTTTTTTTTTTTTTTTTTTTTTTTTTTTTTTTTTTTAAATCTTTTGCCCATGTCTGGACAACGAATTTGTCCCCCAAACAGGCGGATCGGTGAATGTAGTATCGATTGTCTCTGTCTGTACTCTGTATGCACTGAGTCATTGGGGAAGTGAAGTGTGCTGTTAGTTTGACTACAGAGTCTCTGATCCAATCAGATCTGCGGATTATGTACTAACAACAAACAAAAGATCCTTCTGTCTCTGCTAGGTTTTCTTTATATCTTTCAGGTTATTAGTATTATATTAATTATTATTAGTTTTCTCTGCGCCATTTATTATACCTAAGTTATTTTTTATTGTAGTTATTAGTATTTTAATTGACAAAAACAATCTGCTCGCCATGGCCGGGCAGTCTTCGGGCTCTGGGTCCTTGATGTCGGTCGTGGTTCACGGGGACTCAGCTCTCAACGAGCAGGAAAAAGAGCTCAACAAGCGGCTTAGGCGACTCTACCCGGCGATAAATGAACAGGAAACTCCGCTGCCCCGATCCTGGAGCCCCAAGGACAAGTTTAGCTACATCGGTCTCTCCCAGAACAACCTTCGAGTACATTATAAAGGTACACTAATTACTCTGTTGTGTTTTAAATTAAAGCATTACTTTTACAAAAGCAAATATCAGATTAGTAGATATGTCGAGAGACTATAAAATGCTGGTAAATACTGGCTCAGTAACACCCTGTGGGAGATTATTTTACAGGCTTGTGTTCGCTAGAGCGAACACAAACCTGTAAGGAATTGATATTTTTATAGTGTTGCGTCTGTCACCTGTGTTAATTGTGCTCAGTTATTTTGCTGTGTGTCACAAATGTGAATGCTCAACAATTGTTACTTTGGGTTATTACACAATTGGTACAAGACATAGGGTAATATTGCACAATCTAGATTTTCAGACTTGGTTGCATCAACAACCTTGACAGTGAAACAAATTGTAAAAGATGGTGAAAAAAATAACACCCCTTGCATTGTCGCAAAGTTTATATCTACCCGGCTAATGCATAGTAACACGTTAAAAAATTAAATGTGACTAGAAAATACAATGTAGATTAAGGTATTATCCTGTTTTTGTTTGTTTATTTATTTTTTAAAATTGTATTTATGTATTTATTTATTTATTTATTTTGAGGAGCACGTAAAGGTCTAATTTCAATGCCATAAACACATTAGTCATGTACCTTTCGATAAACAGAGTTACTGTAACGGGGAGCCCAATTTTGGTTTGTCAGTTTTTGTTTTAGTTTTTTTTCTGGAAGATTGGCCTAAATTGTACTACTAGTACTTCAATGAAAATGGCCTACATTTAACTAAAATAATATGAAGTGTTTATATAAAGCATAGGTTACACATCTCTGAGCACAACAAGATGTAGCCTACTGTTGCGTTGTACTATCAAAGTGAATGAGAAGCCAGATGATGTTTTTATTACTCATATTAGGCCTTAAAATAACAGGAAGAGAGAATCCATTCTCATGCACAGCCCTGACTGTTGGGCACACTGTTATGCAGGCCAGCTCAGGCACATAGCAGGTACATGGCTTGTCGGTTGTCAACACCTATAATAATATATATATTTTTATATAGTGCATTTCATAGTGGACCACCATCATAAAGCGCTTTACAGAGGTAGGCTGTGAACTGTGCATTATATGCAGAGTCACTTACAATAGGACAATGATTTAACATCTTATAGGTAGGATGGAGCACAAGGAGGTTAAGTGACTTGCTCAGGGTCACACAGTGAGTCAGTCAGTGGCAGAGGTGGGATTTGAACCAGGGACATTCTGGTTATAAGCCCTGGACTGGTCCACACTCGACCACACTGCTTCCTATGAAGAAAACACAAGTGTAAATAATTGTCTTGAGAACCAAATACTTTAAGGCCTAGATGTCAGAAAACCTATTTCAGGATCTAGCAGTTTTTTTTTTGTTTTGTTAAGAGAATTGGTTGCAGATGAGGGGAAAAAATGAAAAGGGGCCCCTTCAAGGTGAAGAATGTGCAGGCCAACTGTAGCAGGTTTCATACAGGAGGAATTGCCACATTTGCATTGACAGAACTGAACTTGCTGGTAATTCACGGTTAAAAACATGATATGTAGTCATGGGCCTCTTGAATTTAATCTACTAATGTACTTATCTGGAGTTCTCAACCTTTTTTGCTTTTATCACAAATTCAACCTTTAGCTTGAAATAAAATATGTTGGAGAGACTGGAACAAATTTATATAAAATAATTCAGAACCACCTTTCATTAATTAGAAATAAAAAAAAAAAAAAAAAAAAAAAAAAAAAAAATGAACCAATAGTACAGTACTTCACCAGTCAAGGACATGACATAAATGATGTCAAGTTTGTAGTATTAGAACAGCTAAAATTAGACAATGCGACATATAGAAGAATAAAAGAAAGTAAACGGATAGACTGAACACGATTATGCCAGCGGGACTCAACAGAAAAGAATGAACTGATTAAGTCTAATAAATATATAAAAGTTAAAAATAATTAAATAAACAAAATTAATTCAAAAGTTGTGCATGCTGATGCGCTGGGGAGACCAAATCAAGGCTGATCCTCAGAGCTAGCATTGCATGATAATATAAGTTTAAGTTTATATAAAATAATGTTAATGAGAATTAATATAGATTTCAAGATATAAGTAAAAATTATGTCACAATATATAGAACACCATTACATCATGCAAGAATAAATCATTGATTTGAATATAAACAATAACAAGTAGTTGTCATGCCATCAAACACCTATAAATACCTCCAATGTTTTGATTCAAACACAGTTTCCCTTGAGAAAGATATGTACAACAATATATTATATAGATTTTATTTTATATTTGTGGCAAGCTGGCCTGAGCGGTGACGTCAGACCCAAAAGAACACACAGTACTGTAAAATGTGAATGTACTGCTTGGGTGTTTTATTAAAGAAACTAAATAAAAGGTTTGAACACAAAACACAAGAACACTTTATAAAACAAAATGGCGCGTTGGCCAAAATAAATAGACAGACAAAACAGACGAAACCAAACAGACACTAAAACGGGATGAACGCTAAATAAAGTCTTAATTCAGCACGTGTAGCAATTGTAGTTATTCCTTTTTAATTTATTCTCCTCCTCTTCTCCACACTGAATACCCAATCCTGAGTGAGTAAATCGTGAAACTATTTATACAGCTGTACTGGGATTAAATTAATAATTATTTATTCACTTGACTCCCAGCACGTGAACTAATTTGTGCAATCCCTGTGCCCACATACTGTTACATTTAATCTGCACGTGAAGTGATTGGCCCATCCCTGTTCCTAAATACAATTATACATTTTACATCACCTGTGCTACATAACCTACACAGTACATACACACAACATAAACACCCTACATACAGCATAAAACACAAAAATACGCACAGGGGCGGGGCACCCCTCCACTTTCTATCTCCTCTCTCTCTCTTATATATATATATATATATATATATATATATATATATATATATATATATATATATATATATATATATATATATATATATATATATATATATATACACACATATATATACACACCAGGGATAGAAAAAAGACTCCTATTGTTATTGCATATCAGTTTCACCCATTCCAGGTTTTACACTGAGCTTGATTAGGCCAGTGGTGCACAGGTGTTTTTCCCGATTTTGTGTAAATTGCATAATTTTTCCTTAACTACAAAAAGTCCATATTTAGCTAACTACATATGCGTATCACAAGTTCAACATTTATAATCAGTCTATAAATCTTTTTTTCTTTTTGTCTTTACACTTGGCGAGTGAACATTTAGCTGACATGTTAAACCTTGGTTTCTAAAAAATAAATCTGTGAATTTAAATATTTTCTTTACACATCGTAAGTCAACATTTAGCTAACATTTCTAACAAATAAATCTGTGAAAAAATACATGCAACTTAAATCTTTTTTTTGTTTAAACTTGGCGATTCAACATTTACCTGACAAATCTGAAAAAAACATTATCGTTCAGCAATGAAATCTTAAAAAAAAACAAAAAAATACATAAATGTTTTTTCATAAAATAAAGTATGCGCACCAGGAGCGATATGAATATGGCATGAGTAAAAAGAAAAATTATGTAACTAGTCATGAAAAGAAGACTCCTTTTGTGGAGACAAAATAAAATATATAAAACTATGGCTGCAATGAAGAGTACATTTTGACCTTCAAAGGTTCGGAACACATTACTGAAGGACGGTTCGAACCGTAGATGGTTTTCATTTGCATAATTTACTGATGACATCACCATAGCTACTTGTTTATATTTGATTGAAAATCCTATTTGACAGTTAAGCCATATAAATGGAATAAAACATTCATATGTAGTTTAAATATGCATTATGTAGAACAGTAATTATATTTTTGTAATTTAAATTTTTTAAAAATACACTTTTTTTTTACACGTAGTTGATGCTGCTTGCACGTATGCTTGCATTTCAGCATTACTAACTGCAGTGGACTTAGGCAAAACAAACTTAATTTAACAGCCACCATTCCAAGCAGGTTAACAGTCACGGTCACATTTTGCTACCACCACCACCACCTTACGATTGTAAAGTGATCCCAGAGATTGGATCTGCCTTCATGATACATCAGCAGTCGCTTGCACAGTTTGCGTTCAGTTTTTGGTCATCTGGGCGTTTAACAAAAAAATCCCAAACAGCAGAGGGGTTTCGAGACATTTCTTTCAATACGCTATTGATTTGCTGTCGAGATGGCGAATGAAGAAATTTGCCTCTGGTTAACATGGGCTGGAGGGGGGAGGAACGGACGGTGCTCAGTTTTGTCTAAATTAAAATTATTCGCGTATATTTCAAACCTATTCTACCATAGCACTTCTCTTACACTGTCTTTTATACTAGGTATACATGTACATGTACAGTACATGTTTTACTGAAGCACTACAACCGCTATAGGTACACCCTGCTCCATACATGGCAGCCACACATATAAAGTTGCTATTTGTAAAGATTTGATTGGATTTTAATACAACTGCTTTTCTTTAAGTAATATGCATTATACAAATAATTAAAAAAAAAATCGAATTTTACATGCGAGTGATATTTAATGTGTTATTTGCAGTATTCACACATTGTCAAACGATTTCTTTTAACAGGAAAAAAAACCCAGTATGTGAATGGCGTCTGATGAACCTTCGAAGGTTAAAAACAATCTTTGAATTCCTGGCTTGCGAATTAACCTTCTAATACAGCCCTAAATAAAACACGAAAGAGTGTGCGTACACCTCACACTAAAAAAGGAACCAGTTTGGGGGAATACCACCGGCTTGTTAGAGGAAATGTGATTATTTTATTATTATTGGTCAACATTATTAAAACAAAGAAGCACCATTTTACAGAAATACGAAACCAGTGTGTGGCGCTCCCTGTCACTTTGACTAAAATTAAGGTGAAATAAAGAGAAATAGACATATCATCAATTTCCAGTTGTTCTGCTATTTCTTGCCATGTGTCGTCCTTCTTTTAATTGTCTTTATAACCACGGACACTGGCATCGTAAAGACAATTATATTTTTTGACTTAAATAATGAAAGTCTCATTGATGTAATTTTTTTTATTTCTGTGGTAATCTCTGCATGAGCGAGACAGTCTGACAGCCACTACCTTTGACCTTATTTCTGATTGGTCCATTGCATAGTGCAAAATAGAAATTAAATTCATTCGCGCCGCTCGCTTCGCTTGTGTTGTGCATTACTCCATTTAAATCAATCGTTCTAATTATTTTTGATTCGCGTCCAGTGTACATAGCTCTAACATGCAAGCCCACGGCCATAGACGAGTTTGATTTGGCATTTTATGCAGCAGAGCAGCACTTACACTCCGATTTTTAACCCTTCGCGATCCTCTGTTGGACTAGGCCTGACATTACAATTTTTCCTTTCCATCAAAAAGATATAAAGCACAGGTCTCTACTAGTTTTTTCTGCATTTTCCGGAGAAAAAAACCTTTCAATGGCCGAGTGCGACCAAGAGGACAGGGCTCTACGTTTAGATTTTAAACCTCTACCGGCCCCTCGGGCCACTGAGCTAGTGTTTTTACTGGCCCGGATGCAATTTTATCTGGCCCATTATGTTTATATATTTTTTCATATGGTTTTTATTTTCAGTATGTTTCCAAATGTGTATGGTAACCAAAGAGAGCCCACATCTCAAAAGAAAGTGGCTAAACAAAGCCTTTCAGTATATGTTACTTCAGCCACTTAACATGTATATAGCAAGTTTTCCTTGTTTTGAATTATTTACAGGTTATTGAATAAACAAAATAACTTGACTTCGATTCATCTGATGTCAATACTTGATGGCTAGTTGCAATTAGTAATGTTAAACTATTTGTACTGTTGGAATGTACTTTCTGTTTTGGCCAGGTTACAATATTTACACTAAGATTGTTATAAATATTATTTGTTAGAATTAAACAGATGTAGAATATTTAGGTTGCTATGTGATAGGTGTTATTTTATTCTGAATACACTACAGCAACAGTTATTATTTGGTGGTTTGGACAATATTATGCTACTGTTGCTTTAATTGGAAGAGCAACGCGCTGTGACGTTGCTGCTCATTGAGTTCTGTGTATTTTAATTCAGAAAACAAAAGAAAAAAACTTGTGCCTAAAGAAATAGGGTACAGAGTGAAGAAATCTCGTCTTGGACATTGTTTGAACACTTTGTGAACCCGGCTAAACTTTACCGGCTTACAGTTATGCTATCTGCTTAGTGCACATGCATTTGCCTTTTACTCTTGGTAGCGTAAGGGACCAGAGTTCGGGTAATCGAATACACAAAAAGGTTGCACCTAGTATATTCAAATAGGAAACTCTATTAAAACAATATTCTAATATAAACACTATTAAAACAATATTTATAACACAAAATAATAACAGTCCTACTTAGAGCGTTATAGCGAGGTGACCAGAACTGAACACAATATTCAAGATAAGGTCTTACTAATGCATTGTACAGTTTTAACATTACTTCCCTTGATTTAAATTCAACACTTTTCACATTGTATCCGAGCATCTTGTTGGCCTTTTTTATAGCTTCCCCACATTGTCTAGATGAAGACATTTCTGAGTCAACAGAAACTCCTAGGTCTTTTTCATAGATTCCTTCTCCAATTTCAGTATCTCCCATATGATATTTATAATGCACATTTTTATTTCCTGCATGCAGTACCTTACACTTTTCTCTATTAAATGTAATTTGCCATTGTTGTGTGAAATTTAATTACTTTAAATTTAAAAGGAAGTTGAAGTTGAAGTGGAAGTAAATAAGACAATTACTTCACAGAGTAATTTTAAAAGGTCCTTTATTATTTCACACACACACACACACACACACACACACACAGTTACATACACAGATGCTATACTGCGAATAACGATATCCCTAACGGGACACAACCCAACAAAGTTACATACAAAGATTATATTAATCACAGATCAATACAATCCATGAGATGCAACTGAACTAATTCTTACCCTTCCAAGCGGATCGGGAGAGCCCTTCGACCCTGGTAAGAGAAAGCAGCTGTCTCCAAGAAATTACCGAGCAGGACTGCGTGCTAATCCTCACGGCTGACTCTCATCAGAGCAGGGGAGAACCCCGTCCTTTATAACTTACCAAGTTAGGCTTTTGCATGCGAGAGAGTAATTGGCCAGATCACTCCCTCGAGGCTCGGCCCTCTGAATAAACCATTCCTTTCCCTAGAACATTCTAACAAAAATAAACAAGTTATATAAAGATACGGGGTTATTATAGGGCAAGGGCAAAGATGAACTCGAACGCATTTCTAGAACTTTCTAGAACACACTTTTTTTATTACAGCCATGTGTCTTCCCAGTTCTGAATCTTGTCTAGATCATTTTGAATGACCTTTGCTGCTGCAACAGTGTTTGCCACGCCTCCTATTTTTGTGTTGTCTGCAAATTTAACAAGTTTGCTTACTATACCAGAATCTAAATCATTAATGTAGATTAGGAATAGCAGAGGACCTAATACTGATCCCTGTGGTACACCACTGGTTACCACACTCCATTCTGAGGTTTTTCCTCTAATCAGTACTTTCTGTTTTCTACAAGTTAACCACTCCCTAATCCATGTACATATGTTTCCTTGAATCCCTACTGCGTTCAGTTTGAGAATTAATCTTTTGTGTGGGACTGTGTAGAAAGCTTTCTGGAAATCTAAATAAACCATGTCGTATGCTTTGCAATTATCCATTATCGATGTTGCATCCTCAAAATATTCAAGCAAGTTAGTTAGACACGATCTCCCTTTCCTAAAACCATGTTGACTGTCTCCCAGGACCCTGTTACCATATAGGTAATTTTCCATTTTGGATCTTATTATAGTTTCCATAAGTTTGTATATAATAGAAGTCAGGCTTACTGGTCTGTAGTTACCTGGTTCAGTTTTTTTTCCCTTTTTGTGGATCGGTATTACGTTTGCAATTTTCCATTCTGTCGGTACCATCCCTGTGTGAAAAGACTGTTGCGTGATCTTGGTTAGCGGTATGTAAATAACTTCTTTCATTTCTTTGAGTACTATTGGGAGGATCTCATCCGGCCCAGAGGATTTGTTTATTTTAAGAGCTCCTAGTCCCTTTAACACTTCTGCCTCGGTTATGCTCAAGTTATTTAAAACTGGATAGGAACTGGATGACATGTGGGGCATGTTGTCCGTATCTTCCTTTGTAAAAACTTGTGAAAAGTAATCATTTAATATATTTGCTATTTTTTTCTTCATCTATAATTTTGCCATTTGTATCTGTTAGACATTTAACCTCCTCTTTTGAACGTTCTCTTGCTGTTGTAATATTGGAAAAACATTTTGGAATTGGTTTTAGCTCCCTTAGCAATGTTCATTTCTATTTCTCTCTTGGCCTTTCTAACTTCCTTTTTGACTTGCGTTTGCAGTTCCGTGTACTCTTTCTGAGTCCTAGAAAGATTGTGAATGGCATTTTTGACCTAAACACGTCGGATTGGAAAAATGGTTTGTAAATTAATTTTCAGCGTTTTTGATACACTGACCCATTTTCCTGGATTCATGAAACGGGAGCCATATGCACTATATATATTATACTAGTTAAATGTCACAGGCCCCGTCGGGCCTGTGGTGCTTCATAACTACCGGTCAAACTGCGCTCTCTACCCCTACCAAACTTTATGCCAAATTATTATTTTATACATCTAAAAACAGAATTGATAAGTAGTTTTCAAATTACGGATTAAGAAATTGTTCATTTTGAGGTTAAAAGTACATTTTTCACACTCTGGTACTTCCGTCACCAATTGGCTCTCTGACGTCATAGTGTACTTCTGACTGTTACCATTGGTTTCACAGTGTAGAGCTTGTGAGAGACAGCTAATTAAATTGATCATTATGCCCGTCGATGTGTTGCAGGTGGTTGTAGCAACACAAACAGTGGCAGATTTATACAGCACAAGTGGCCAAAGGTTGCCAGGGTCCAGAAAACGAGAGCCTTCTGGAGGAAGCCGACAAAATGGTTGCACTTGTGCTCGGCTCATTTTGAGTAGCAGTGCTATGAAACAACAGCGATTGTCTGGACTGAAGGTCGATGCATATCCCACAATTAGATCAAAGAAGGAATCAATGGTAGCAAAATCAATACCATCTCATCATAAATGTGTGAGCCTCTCGACAAAACACAGCGGACTGAGCGGGTCTGAATTCGATACCAGTGACGGCTTGTCTGCGCGTATGCCTGCTTGTATGTCACCGTTAGATTTACTGGCATTCGCTGCAGTTTCTTTGACCCACGAAAAGGAAGACAGAATGAATCTGGACCCGTTTTTCCACAGTATTCACTTCGACCCCCAAATTATAAAAAATGGTTACCAGATGGAAGATCAACATTTAGAAAGAGAAAGAATAAAAGGGTGAGTAACTGTAATACGCTTGATGGGCCGGGCAAGTTTATGTTACATATATAGTTGATTTGGATGTTTACTTGAATGGCACTCTGCTGTGAGTTTCTCCCCAATGCTTTAAACTAAAATACAAGGCACAGTACCACTGCTGTTCAATCATCCAACTTTAATTTCTGAAACGGATAACAATATTTGTTTTACAGGCAGTCTCACACTTATTCACTCAGCTACACTGCACTGTCAGGTCTAATGTACTAACCCAACCTCCAGTGTACCTGCTGTTGCTCCCTAGTGGCTGGAGGCCGTCATAACTACCTTAGATTATTAGATAAGAGTTTCAGGTTACTTTCATCCACAAGACTACTCACTATAATAACCCAAGCAAAAATACGTTATGGGGGGTGTCTATTCTAAGGTCCCTACACTCTCCCCCTCAAACTGAATGTCGTCCCAGACATCTGCATTTTCTTAAACATGTTTGCATTTCCAGTCTCTAGTGGCAAAGTCCATCCCTCTACGGTATTTTTTTTTAAAGACAGTCAAGTACTTCAAAGAGTAAACACAGTGATGTGGTTGTCGGTATCCCATCTAGGTACGGCTGGCAGATGTCATATCGAAGGCCTGATAGACACTCTTCCTGCTTCGTTGGAATTTGGCAGGGGCCGAGCTCAGACCAAAAAGAATGAGGACCCACTCATATAAGCCCCAGGGGGTGATGAATGCTGTGAGAGGTCGACTTTCCTTGTCTAGGCTCCCCTGGTGGTAGGCCTTCACCTGGTTCAGGACAGAGAACCAGGAACTGCCGCTTGGACTATTCAGCATATCTTGGATTCTGGGAATTGGGTGTCTATCAGGGACGGACTTCGGGTTCAGCTCACGGTAGTCACAGCAAAGCCTTAAACTTCCATCTTTCTTTCGTACACAGGCAATGGGTGAGGAGTAATGTGACCTGGACTTGGTTATCCAGCCTCGGTTCAGCAGGTCCTGCAGGTACTCTTTCACTTCGTGATGTAAAGGCTTTGGTACTGATGTGTATGTCTTCTGTACCGGAGTTTTGTCATGGAGAGTGATGTGCATCCGTAACGAGGGAATATGTCCCACATCATAGTCATCTTGAGAGAATGCATTGCAGTCCTCTCTCAGCATCTTCTTAGCCACTGCTTGCTGTGCCGTACTCAAGTGGTGTAAATCAACAGGTGAATCCCATGCATGTCCTTGTTCGTGGATATTCACATAGGGCTGTTGTCCCTGTGGTTCTACTTGACTCCTCTTGTCCTTACACATCTGTCAGGGTACCTCCGATGAATCCATGTGGTCATTCTGGTGCTCTAAGGATCTCACTGCAGCTGGGTAAACCGCTTTAACTGGCTGCATGTGCCCCAAGGTGGCATGCTGACCCAAGGTGACATTATGCTTGGAGGTGTTCACCACTGAGGTAGTGATTGCTGTTGGGTTCCTTTTGCTAACAGTCACTAACCCTTCCATCACCTCCACACCTTCAGGCCAGTTCAGCTCCTCTGTCAGGACAAGCAGCATCCCTTGATCTTCTTCCAGTGTTCCCATGTGTGCATGACCTTGGATGGTGGTGGCTTGTCCGGGTGGTAACCTGACTTTCCCCTTTCCTGTCCGGATGACACAACTACTGTCGTTGGTCCTGCAAACTTGCATTATCTGGACAAATTCTTTGGCTGCCTCGACACTTGCAGAAAAAGCATCCCTCACGATGTTAACTGTGCTATCAATCGGTGTTTCTCCCTCTAGCATTCTTGGCCCCTTTACAATCTCTTCGATGACATTGAACCTAACGATTGGTTCCTGTGCTACGTTGGGATTACTAGAAACCAGCACTGGGATGTGCAAGCGTTGATTTTGGTTGAAATTCCACCTTAACCTAACCCACAAATGGTATCTCAGTCTGACTGGCTGCCACCCCAATGAGTGTGCCAGGCCCCAGCAGCTCTTCGACTGGCCTAACTGCAGTCTGGGGTAAATGCTGGCTTCTCCACTCTTCACTGATTATGCTGGCCTGAGCTCCCGTATCCCACAAAACTAATGTTGGCACCTTGTCCATTGTGCAGTGCACCAGGCATCTCCTCCCAGTCATCTTAACCAATTGGGCATCCTGCTTTGGGGTGAGGTAGCTTTTTTTGCCTAACTGGTTTTCTTCCCTTAGGGTTATCCTTGCTGGCCACCTTCACCTCCCGCCCACTGATGGCACTGCATAGCACTGGCGGGCTCTGGGTGTGTTGTCTGTGACCAGTTGTCATATCCGGCTGATGTTGGGATAATACCTGTGGGGTTGCTGCTGGTCCCTTCACAGCAACCCCTCCCCGTTTCCCTGAACCTGACGGTGAGCCCTGCATCCCCGAGATAGATGTCCCTCTTGACCGCACCTGAAACAATGGTTGCACTTCTCTCCTGCCTCAGCTTTCTGGCACGCTCTGCACCCCCTTTACAGTGGTCTTCTTCTTGCCATTGGCAGGTAGCCCTGACTGGACCCGGCGGTCGCGCGAATTGAGGCTGATAGCATTTTCTTCACCTCTGCTAGTTCTGCTCTAAATTCTCTGACCATCACTTGAACTTCCGTCTCTACTGTCTGCTCAATGGTGGCCCCCTTTCTTGTCCCTTCTGCTTTGGGTGCGACTCGTCTTGTACTCGGTGATTCTTCACTTTTTGGTCACCTTCCTGGAATGCTCTACTTGCTTCCACTTGTAGCTCATTTGTTCGGGTTGTTTTAGCTGCAATACTTTTCTTTATTTTCTGCTGCCTCTCCAGTTCCAGGCTTGCAGCTTCACTGATCCTCTCTATCAATGCCTCATCAGTGACAGTGGGGTCATCCAAGTATGGCTTCATCTGGAACTTCACACTGTAACTCTGCAGTCCGGTACCTATGGATCTGAGAATTTTTTCTTATCAACTCGGCATCGTACTGCTCTTCTGCCCCTTTTTCTCTGGATGCAAACAGCAGCCTTTCCTTCAACTCAATAGCCCTAAATAAAAAGTTCTGCGCTGCCCCTCTAGGTTCCTGTGAAATGTTCACCAACTTCTGGTAGAGGTCTGATGTGCTTTCCTCCTTATTGTGGCCCTTCAAGATTGTTCTCAGTTTGTCAAGTATCAGGTCACTTTTTATCTCGAGCATATCTCTAAGATGAAGTCCTGGGCAAACTGCTTTAATCACAGCGTCAATAACCTCAGAGTCTACATGCCCTTTTCGGACCCCGGCCTCTCTCTGGTGAATGAGGTTTGTGTACGAAAGCTTGTCTTTTTGACCCCCTTCACCAATCTGTCCGTGAATCCTAAACTTGTCTAATTGTAACTTCAGGCAGCAGAGGGTTTCTTAATGGCAGGGCCGGTGCCACTTTCTCTGATACTCTGTCTGTGTCTCCTGCTTCTAACTTCACACTCATTGCCTTAATCACTTTCCTAGCTTCCTCCCGGGACTGTTGTAACTGCTTGTATTTCTCTCTTAACTCTTCTAGATGTATCTGCTCCTGCTCGGATGCCTGACTGTCTGTGCTTGTGCCTTTAGGTGTCTTGATAAAAGATATGAAGTCTTGCACATACTGGCATGCTTCACCTTCCTCCTGTTTGTCCTCAATATCGTCTAAAACGCGCTCTGCCAGTCTGATTAAAGCTTGCCTACTTCTCTCCTTAATAGCTGCATCACGGTCCTTTATGCACTTTAGGTAGCAACATGCTTCCACTGGCTGGTTTCTCTCTAAAGCACTGAGAGCCACACTTGCCTGTTCTTGCAGTCACTCCAACTCCAGGGTGCACACCGTTTACAGCTGTAGGCAACTCACTTTATACAGATTTTTTTTTTTTTTTAAAGGAAAAGAAGTTACGTCCCCTGCCTGTTAGTCCTGGTCATTTGCTTCTACCTGGCTCGCCAAAATATGTAACACACTTGATGGGCTGGGCAAGTTTACGTTACATATATAGTTGATTTGGATGTTTGCTTGAATGGCACTCTGCTGTGAGTTTCTCCCCAATTCTTTAAACTAAGACACAAGGCACGGTACCACTGCTGTTCAATCATCCAACTTTAATTTCTGAAACAGATAACAATAATATCTGTTTTACAGGCAGTCTCACTCTTATTCACTCAGCTACACTGCACTGTCCCTAGTGGCTGGAGGCTGTCATAACTACCTTATATTATTAGATAAGAGTTTCAGGTTACTTTCCTCCACAGGACTACTCACTATAATAACCCAAGCAAAAATACGTTATGGGGGGGTGTCTATTCTAAGGTCCCTACATAACAGTGTCATATTGCCCCTTGCTTTATGTATATTTATGTAATCCACACTTTAATGTTATATTAATTATTGTAGCCTATATTCATTTTTATTTAATTTATTTTTTTAATATGTGTTCATTTACAATATTTGTCAGCAGACTCAGTGCTTATTATATTAATATTATTAGGTAAGGATACGGTATGCAATGCACAATGTTAGAAACCAAACAAGCAGTACAGCGCACTGTATCACCTGATTGCAATGTAAAATGTACTATTTTAATAGAAACGCATCATTCATTTTTTCTTCTATTTCTGCATTTGTGTTATTGCTAAGTTTAAAAAGAAGTTTGTCTCCAGACAGAACGTGTTTTACGAAATAAGCGTTTGTGTTTCTCTCAAAATAGTCATACACAAGAGTAAAGCGGTCAATTATCTTTATATAGCTAGAAAAAAAAAAAAAAAAAACTGAAATTGTTTTGACATCACCAGATATCCTTGATGTAAATAAGAAAAGGACATGGATTAACAATGCTAGTTACAGTTTTAAAGGGAGGTAGAATGAAAAGAAATAAACGTTGAAAAGTAACAAGCCTATAACAAGAGTATTTAAAAGACATTTAACGAACTATGAAACTAAATAATAATAATTTATTTTGTAATCCATCGTAATAGGAAGGGTTTTATCCAAAGCGACTTAAATTTGTACCAGTTTGTACAGCTGGGCGTTTTTTACATACTGAGCAATCTGACTCGGTGATGTGGGCTGCCTTGCTCAAGTGCAACAGCAGCACACCTGGGATTGACTCTACCGTTTGTTTTTTTTAAATAACATTTTAATAAAAACAGATTACTTCAGATCAATTGGTATGCAGTTAGTTTATACACTTTGTAGTATTAATACAAATACAATAAAATAAAAACTTAACAGTCTGTGTTATGTAGGCGATCACCTTCATTGATGGCCGACTCTCTTTCGTCAGATGCATTGCTTTTGGTTTCATATGGCTCAAATTGATAAGGCTGTATGCCTTATAATTGTTTTTGTCAGCAAAGATTCTTAATTATTTAATCTTAAGTCAAGGATCTGCCTACAGAAAAAAAGTACCAGAGGATTTGCTGTGCACGATTACATGATCACTAACCTACACGTTAGATACGTTTTATAGTAGTTAAGGAACGCAATACGATACTGTACAAATAAGGTACAATGAAAATACGATGTGTTTTGAAGTAACCTGTGTATCATGTATGAATTGTTATTTATAACTCTAAGCTCATGCATGTGGTGATCATAAATCTCCTTCTCTTTGTCTATCTTAAATCTTGGCTAATATGGCTACCATTTCATCTATCATAAACTGTCACAGAAACCCGAGATGGAATTGTTTTCCTGTAACTCACTGGAGAGGCACAACTATTATTTTTTAGGATACCCCTGTGATGCTAAGATTAAAGAAGATGAGGTTCATTAGTACAGTTGGGTTTTCAGTGCTGTACAGACGTTCTATGTCGTTATCCATTAGTGCTTCAGCTTTATTTGGATGATTCCCCATTCCTCCAGTTTCTCTGCTATACAAATGTACCAGCTTGTGATAAGTGTGAGTGGTGTGGTGAATAAAGGGATTGTCCAAACAGTTACGTCCCAAAAATATCTATGTTTTAATAAATAAACAAAAAGAACTACCCCTCTACCAGCGATTGTACTGGGGGGAACACGGCTGGTTTGCAGACCAAAACAAAACAATAATACTTCAGAATAATCCCCACTCCAACAGTCCCATGTACGAAAGTGTGCTTTTTAATCTGCAGGGTGGTGCTCTGATGATGTGGGCTGGCTTCATGGCTGCAGCCGCTGGCTCCGTACTCCTCCTCTGCAACAGAAAACAAATGGCATGTAACAAAAGAAAACACAATGCTCCTCATTTTTTTACCGTAGTTGGAAGAACATCCCTCAAAATTAAAAAGAGATGCCTTAAACATGTTTGGACTTGCCTTCTATACTTTTTTTTTTAATACTGAGATATGCTTAATGCCCAATACATTTTTCTGTTTTGGGATGGATCCATTTTTAAACATCTGTAGTGGAGAATTTATACTAGTTCAGTAAAATAGAAAATGGAATGCATTTAGATGATGTAACCTACTGAACCTAAAAAAATGAACTGTTGTGCTGAATGTACTCAATTTTTGTATTGCTTATTTTGGATAATTCTTATTCCCAGTAACAAATTTTGTTTGTGTGTGTGTTTTTTTTTTTAATCATCACCCCCCCCCCCCCCCCCAAGAATAGTAACTAAGAGTAAAACACCTTTCCATTTTTGTCATTTTACAAATTGGAGTGTTTTGGCAAACTGAATTCTCTTGCAAATGCACCCCTATAATACACCACCAAAATCTACCAGGTTTTACTAGAAAAGTGCCGTACTGTATATGGTATCGTGCCCCTTAAAGAGTATGTTGCGGGGTTCTGAAAATGTAGCGTTATATGTCCCCACTTGTTGCTACAACTGTTTAAATAATGTAACTCACATTTCTTTTCAGTAACATCCTGACAACTTTTTACACTTAAACTTTAAAGTCTGTTTCAAAGCACTTTTCAAAGTGGCAACTCTAATGCACTGGGATTTGAGATCTGTCCTCTAAATCACTTAAAACATAAGTAGTGCTCTGGCTTTTCTATTCCATATCACATTATGGATAGCTATTGCTGTGTCACCTGATTGACAATGTGGCTAATAATCCTTAACTATCAGAGCACTAGAGCAGATAGTAGGTACAGATAATTAGTAGGCAAAACTTGTTATCTGTTCCACAGATCTTATTGTCCAAGGCTATAATGCAACAAAAGGTGAAAATGTGGAAAGGGGATGTAGACTTTCTATAGGCACTGTGTGTGTATGTACAGTACTGTTAAAAAGTATTTGGCCCGTGACTGATTTTCTGCATTTTTGCATATTTTTGACACTGAATGTTATCAGATCTTCAACCAAAATCTATTATTTGATAAAAGGGACCTTGAGTGATATAACAACACAAAATTTTGATACTTATTTCATTTATTTATTAAAGAAAGTTATGCAACACCCAATGCCCCCGTGTGAAAAAGTAATCTCCCTCTTAGACTCAATAACTGGTAATGCAACCTTTAGCAGCAATAACTGCAACCAAACGCTTCCTGTAGTTATTGATCAATCTGTCAGCACCGTGGAGAAATTTAGGCCCTCTCCTTCATGTAGAACTGCTTCAACTCGTGACATTTGTGGGTTTTTGAGCATAAACTGCTCGTTTGAGGTCCTGCCACAACATACCAATGAGGTTTAGGTCTGGACTTTGACTAGGCCATTCCAGAATTTTTAATTTCTTGTTCTTCAACTATTCTGATGTAGACTTGCTTGTGTGTTTTGGATCATTGTCTTGCTGCATGACCCAGCTGCGCTTCAGCTTCAGCTCACGGACGGATGGCCTGACATTCTCCTATAGAATTCTCTGATACAGAGCAGAATTCACGGTTGCTTCAATGATGGCAAGTCATCCAGTTCCTGATGCAACAAATCATGACAATACCACCACCATGCTTGACCGTTGGTATGAGGTTCTTACTGTGGATTGCAGTGTTTGGTTTTCGCCAGACATAACGGGACCCATATTGGCCAAAAAGTTCCACTTTTGACTCCTCTGTCCATAGAACATCGTTCCAGAACTCTTGAGTATCATTCAGGTTTTTTTTTTTTGGCAAACTTGAGACGAGTATTCATGTTCTTAGTGAGCATTGGTTTCCGCCTTGCTACTCTGCCATGACTCCCATTTTTGCCCAGTGTCTTTCTGATGGTGGAGTCATGAACATGATGTTAGCTAAGGCGAGAGAGGCCTGCAGATCCCCGGATGTTGTTCTAGGGTTTTTTATGACTTCCTGGATGATAATATACCTTGCTCTTGCAGAGATTTTGGCAGGATGGCCACTCCTGGGAAGATTCACCACTGTCCCAAACTTTCTCTATTTGGACAATATGGCTCTGGCCGTGTGGTTTGGTGGAGCCCCAGAGCTTTAAAAATGGCTTTGTAACCCTTTCCAGACTGATAGGCATCAACAACCGGAGGTCTGCAGGAATTTGTTTTGATAGTGGCATGATGTGCCTAGAACCTGTGTGCTGACAATAACTTTTTCACACCTGAAGATTACCTTGCACATTAAACAAATGAAAGAAGCACCAAACTTTGTACATTTTTTTTTTTTTTTTATCTCAGAGTACTACAACCTACAAAAAGATCTGACCAAATTCAATGTGAAGTGTGCAAAAATGCAGAAAATCAGACAGGGCAAATAATTTTTCACAGTACTGTGTGTGTGTGTGTGTGTGTGTGTGTGTGTGTGTATGTATATATAAAATATATGTGTGTGTGTGTGTGTGTGTGTGTGTGTGTGTGTATATATATATATATATATATATATATATATATATATATATATATATATATATATATATATATATATATATATATATATATATATATATGTATGTAAATGTATGTATGTATTTATATTTAAACTAAAAATTTCCAACATTTTCCAGTGATATCGGTTTGTCTGTCACTACATTGTAACAGTCCATAATAGATTTAAAAGTACAAAGAAAAATCTGAATATCCTATTTATATTACATTCTATCTGCATTTGAGATGTATATGTCCGTGTAATAAATCGCACCAAGAAAAAAAAAAAAAACTATTTAAAACAAATAGCTGTTATTTTCAAAGATAATACTGTACGTGGGATGTTAGTCTGTACCTACGTATGCTTCTAAATTAAACGTATTTCTAAAGTTGTAGAATGTCATAAAATGAAATAGTTGCATGTATTGGATGTTTTCGTTATCCTTTGAAATAGAAAATTCAAATAGAAAGTGTTTGCTGGGCCGAGTAAAACCTCATTGCGATCTGGGAATATGAGTCTGTGAGACAAGTGACAGCTGCAACACCAATCAAAGCCACTATCAGTCAACAGCGTATCAATCCAGCTGTGTAAGTAAACAGAGACTGGACTGACAGGTTCGCAAAGGGTTTTGCTGTCTCTATATGAGGTGTGGTGCCGTTTAATGATGAAATGCCGTAGTTACGTAGCTAAGTAGGGATGCATAGCGCAAATTTGAACATGACCGATGGCGGCTACCCAAAGACCAATAGGGGAAACGAATATGGTTGATGGAGGCTGCAAAGGTAGACCTCACTATACCTAAAACTTGTGAAAATGGGCAAAGATTTTAACTCCGAGACTTCAGGAGTTGATTGTCAAGTTCACACCTGTGTAGTTTATTGTAGGAAAGCCTATTTGTAGGTTGAAATATCATGTCTGTTCCTCCCTCCTCAGGCCATGGAAAGACCCCTAAAGATGCAGCATCTGTTCGAGCCACCCACCCCATCCCGGCAGCCTGTGGCATTTACTACTTTGAAGTGAAGATAGTCAGCAAAGGAAGAGATGGGTAAGATGCCAACTTAATTGACCATCTATGACTCTGAGCTGGGTCCTTGCACCTTTGTGCAAATTTGATCTACCAAACATTTCTGCAATGAGGAAGCAGTGTGGTCACCGGTCGAGTGTCACATTGGCTCTGGCGCTCTTGTCCGTTAGGAAGGCAAAACCAGCAGGGACTGTTTCTTCTCGATTATTCTCCAGAGGCCAGTAGCTTGCGGACATCCTTTCTCAAGTTCTAGGGTGTACAAGAAGCAGCTGGCTTGGTTGTGGAATCGGAGGATGGCCACTGGACCTTCAGTTCTCCTGAGCTGTGTGTGGAATCGCAGCAGTGAGGGGGGACAAAATATTGGACATTCCAAATTCGGAAGAAAGTTGGGGGTAGAAATATAATTGGGCAATTTAAAAATAAATAAATAAATAGGTGTACAGGAGTGTTTTTAGACATATTTCCAGGAAATGTATTATTCCCCACCTAGGGATGCATATCCCTGTGATGGATATAGCAAAGGTTTTTGTACAAGAGACAACACATAGAATGTTTTGTATTTACAGAACAGTTTCTATTTATTCTATATATGTACCTTCTGAAAATGGGGTTGACAGATAGGCCAATTGGTAGGTTTAAGAATCCTGTGTCTTATTTAACACATGTTTTTAAAAGTAGCAGAATCTCTCATTAGCAGAACTGTATCACGCATGCCTTATTATTTTGCCGTAGGTTTGTATTTTCACTTTGACGGCAACACTTACTGATAGTCTAAGATTCATCTGGTATCCCAGATGTCCTTCAGTACCAAATGTACAGTAGTTGGGTTTTAAGAATACATGTACTGTAGTTTTACAAAGCAAAATGATGCACCTTAAATCACTGGACAGCTTGTGTACAGCCTTTTGGAGATTACATTGGTCAATGAAAATAGCTTTGTTCACACCTGAAGTCAACATTTATTGTTTCGTTTTCCCCCTAGGGCATGCTACTTTGGGTTAAAAATGTTACTGAGTGAAGTAATTTGATTCATAGTCTTTGTGGTAATTATTTAAATTTAGGTTGTATTTCTATGTTCAATAGACTAAATGTTTACTGGTAAACTCCATATATTTTCATTATGAAAAGTTAGTTTATTTAGCATTCGTAATTTTTTTTTTTTTTTTTTTTTTAATGAAACTGGTTGAAAAGAAAAAAAGTAGAATGAAATGCAATGTTGTCCTAAAACAGTACAGTTAAGTGAAATACAGTGCTGTTAGAGCTTTTTAAAATGTATATTCATACAGCCTTAATTTAAGACCTTTAAGGCACTGAGGTGTAATGGAGAGAATTGTGAAATAAAAACAAATCTTGAATCATTTTGTTATTACTGCTGGTTGCAGTCTGCAGAAAGCGTACCACGTACTGTAAATTATGAGTAAATATGATTTTTGTTTTATTTTGCAGGTACATGGGGATAGGTCTTTCTGCTCAGGGTGTCAACATGAATCGACTACCAGGTGCACATTTTATCCAATATTTTTAACACAATACATGTAGCACCCATTCCTTTCATCGTAACCAGAAGGCATCAAATACCATTTTTAGAACAGCCTTGATGTGTTCACTTCCTGTTTCTAGTGTACTGTAATGGCTTTGACAAATCCAGGGGGGGGGGCGTAGTGAGGAAAACCTTTTTTTTTTTTTTTTTTTTTTAGGGGTCGATGTCTGGATAGGTCTTTGTGATAATTATCAGTTAGTTCTAAAACGTCAGTATTTTTCATGACACACGGTTATCTAAAAAGCATGTCATTCTCGTTTTTTATTTTCTGCTTTAATGACTTGTTAACATCATTCTTGCAAGTGTTACTGAAACTTACGCGACAGTAACTGATAAAGGAGATAGCAGGTTGAATATGCCTAATCTTAAACAACCAATCAATAAGCCACTGATTTTCTTGTCTTCACCACAGAGACAGAAGACAGGTAATGAAGAGTTTGTGTTTTTCCTGTAACGTGAAAATAGCCATAGATTTTTCCCGGCTCCCTGCTTTTTTCTCTGTCTGCCTCCAGTAAATGAACACAACAGAACACTGTCAATGCCAAAACAAACAACAATGTCCTGCAGATTTAACAATGGCCTGTAGATTTTAGAGAAATATTTGGAAGAGCAGAATAACGCAAGTCCCCCCCAAAAAAAAAGTTTTCCAGTTTCATTCTCAACACTTCAGTTGTGAAAAATAAACACTGCTACTAATACAATTTGTCTGTTGTGTATTATAACAAATAATATACACCAAAACTGTAAATATTAGGCTGTAATTCTGTTCTGGGTTTCTAATGACATTGATAGAACCCTTAATGGAATTACAGCTGCATTATGCACAGTTGGCTTACAGAAGACACTACCAAAACACATTCAATCAGTGTCTGTAGGAGAAATGAGTATGAAAACGTGGGAATTATTGTTCTTTTCCAAAGTAGTTTTAATAAAACATTGCATAGCCTGCTTGCAGGGGTTAATATGAACCAGGAAATGCAATTTGCCCTGAGTTAAATCTAAGTTGGTGGCACTGCTCTAGCTATACTTTATAACTGATATGGCATTGACGTAATTTATGGTTTGACCTTGGTTAACTCGATACCCCACAGGGATGCCATTTAGTGTTGACTTATCCAAGGTGTCAGGTTAACCACGGATGCACATGAACCATGGCATTAACATGAATACAAGTAACAGAACTCACGCATTTACTGTAGTGAATGAGTTACAGTACTGTACAAACTTGACAAGTTTGATTTGATTTTTATCCTTATTGTACTGGTAATAGGTGTCGAGTTACGAGTAAAGCATGGTGTCTAATTAAACAAACAAAAAAAAAGGCAGAATGCATCTATCTTACAAGACTGTGAAATTGAGAAGGAGTTGAGTTATCCATGTGTCGAGTTAACCGAGGTATATTTAAAAAGAAAAAGAAAAAAATGTGTGTGTGTGTTTTTTATCTATCTATCTATCTATCTATCTATCTATCTATCTATCTATCTATCTATCTATCTATCTATCTATCTATCTATATATATATATATATATATATATATATATATATATATATATATATATATATATATATATATATATGCGCATACAGTTAGTGGACAAAAAAATGGAAACAACAACAAAAGTCACTTAGTTGTGCGTTAGGCCACCACGTACGGCCTGTGTGTGCCATGGTATAGAGTCTACTAGCCTCTGGAGTTCTGTAGGAGGGATGTGGCACCATTCTTCCATGAGAAAGTCAGTCAACTCACGCCTGGTTGATGGAGGTGGAAAACGCTGCCTCAGGCGTCGTTCCAGAATATCCCATAAATTCTTGATTGGGTTCAGATGTGGTGACTGAGAAGGACATGACATATGGCTAACATCAGTGTCAAACGAGGAAGTACATTTTTCACTTGAGGCATCTGAGGAAAATGACCATGAACCGGAGGACGAATGGAGAGGCACATCGGTAAGTGCAGATGCTTTCACAAAACTCCTATTTACTGTGATTAAATAAGGGATTTCAAGGGAGTACTACTTTGAGAACTGCACTGGATTTCTTCAACTTTTTTTCACAAATGCTTTGTTTAATGAAATTGTAAATGAAACCAATAGACGTGCAAGTGTAAAACTGTCAGGACCGCTGCGTCATAATTCTATTTGGAACTCTTGGAAACCTGTTACGTTACCAGGGGTGAAGGCAGTTTTTGGTGTTCTGCTGAATATGGGACTGAATGTAAAAGCAGACATAAGAATATTTCTCAGAGGAATGGGCCAATAGAATGCGTTTTTTCAAAGGTGTATTCAAGAGATCATGTTTCTTGCAGATCTTTTGGATGCTGCACCTTTGCCCTCCCCCCAATCCAAGTGCCTCCGCCTGCTTTTGTTAGCAGAGGACAAAAGGTCAGGAATGTGGTCAGCTACATAGACACAAAATGCTGTGAGCTATTTATCCCAGGTGTGTACATTTGCATTGATGAGAGCACCGTTGGCTTCAAAGGAAGGATTATCTTCAAGTGCTGCAATCCTCAGAAGCCTACCCATTGGGGGATGCGTGTGTTTGTTTTAGCTGACAAACTGGTTATGTCTCTGCTATTGTTCCTTACTTTGGCAGCCCAACAACAGACTCCCTGCTGAGACCTGACATGCCGTTTTCATCAAGAATTGTTCTTCACCTGAGTGAAACATTGCTGCAGACAACAAGTGGACATGGCTTTCATTTGTTTACAGACAGATTTTACACATGTTATGACCTGGCCATGGAAAATAAAAATCCACCTTACTAGAACAGTAATGGCCAACAGAAGAGGATTGCCAGTACCAGTGAAGCAAGGCCTCAAGCTGAAACAATGAGTCTCATTCAGCAATGACAAGGTGCTAGGATGGAAGGACAAAAGACTAGTGCTCATGTTGAGCACCTTCCATGGCCATGACGGTGAGGAAATACAGCGCACCAGCAAGAGAGGAGCAATTAAAGAGCTGGACAAGCCTTCAGTTATCTGTGATTACACCAGCAAGATGGGTGCAGTGGACCGGGCGGATCACTACTGTGCCAACCATGCTTTCACAAGAAAGTCTCTGAAGTGGTGGAGGAAGATGTGCTTTTGGCTGCTGGAAGTAGCAATTATGAACAGTGCTATCCTGTTTAATTTGATGAAGGTGGAATTAAGACAGCTAACTGTTCTCCATAAAACCTTCAACAAATCCTTACTAGTACAACTGGTGGGAGATGTGTGCTACCCTGGCCCAAATAAACATGGTCGTCCGTCATCCACAGACAGAGAAGAACGACTAAATGGAAAGCCACATTTCATTGCCAAAAATAAATCAAAGAGCACCAAAGACTGTGCAGTGACAGAAATACAAAAGGGGGGAGGAGAGAGACTGTATGGTTCTGCAAAACCTGCTCAAGACGGCCAGGGTTACACCCAGGTGACTGTTCTGAAAGGTACCATACCATGAAAACATACAGATAATTTCTGCAGGTGTAAATGTCTTTTTTTGTTTGCAAACCTCGCCTGATATAAATAGTTATACCACTGATAAAAAAAAAAGTTTTTTCTGCGTGTAGTAGTGTGCAATTGATTTGTAAAAAAGTGTTTTTGTCTGATTATTGTAAAGGTAATATATTCAAGCAAAAACTAAAATTGTGAAAGTGTTACTTTTTTCCCCCAATGTTCATCTGATGTGTATAAAATTTGTTCAAAATGTTGGTACTGTTGTCTTTGTATAGGGTACCCTTTGGTACACACTGCTTTGTTACTTGTTTTAAACAAATAAAGGCACTTTATTTCAGTTTGAACAGCACATGGTCTGAAATGTTTTGTTCACAAAAATTAATTGGACCTGACCAGCCTGACAGCCACAGAGTAAATGGACTGCAAAGGGTTAGTGTATAGCAGAATAATAAATCTGTGCCAGCTATTCCACGTCTTTTTCAATATTATCTACTACTGCCGTTATTGTTTAAAAATTGTTTTAAGTCATTTTATATCAAATTGTAATGTCAATTTTTGCATGAAACTTACCTCTACATCATCAGTTTTAGCTTTCATACTGGTATTAACTTTGGCTTTCAAGACACCAAGTGTACCGTCATATAAGAATGATTGAAATTCCCCTCATTTTGAGAGTTTTCTCCCTTTTTAATTAGTTGTCCTTTTAAAAATAAGTGAGCGCCAAAAACATTGAAAGCACCATGTTGTTTGGAACCAGGTAGAAACAGTCTCTAAAGAAGTGAGTGTCAGTGACGAAAGCACTAAAGAGACAGCCGTATATGGAGCAGCATCCGGATATAGAGCCGAATTGGGATTTTTTTAGAAAACGCTGACAAGGTTTGCCGTAAAAATCGTCCAGATATGTATCGGAGTTCTACACTGGAAACAGTTTGCAGCAATGCAGCCTGTGCTGTACATTTCTGCACTTGCATTACTACTTATTTATTTATTTATTTACATTTCATAGGTTTTAATACATTTAATGAGTGTCTTTTTAATAAACATTTTGAACCACATACATGTTTGTTTGTTTGTTTGTTATAATTACTATACTGGTGACTGGGGGACATTTTGCATGTCGGGTTATTGTGTGGAAGTTTATATGGTCCATCGCTTACTGCGGGTGAATCATGTTAACAAAAACTTGCCCGTTTCTGAATGTAATTGATATTGTTGAGAAATAAAACTGGAATTTTCAACATTTAAGATTGCATTCTTGGAATGCTGTGGACCTTTTTTATATGTAGGTCAGAGTAATGTGGTGTTTATATCCTTTGACGGTTAATATGTATTTTTCTTACGTGACACTAATAAATTATTGTTTCTTTTTAAGGCTGGGACAAGCAGTCCTATGGTTACCATGGAGATGATGGCCATTCTTTCTGTTCGTCAGGCACTGGCCAGCCCTATGGCCCAACTTTTACAACTGGAGATGTCATAGGCTGCTGTGTGAACCTTATAAACAACACCTGCTTCTATACAAAAAACGGGCATAGTTTAGGTAGGTCTTTCAACAAAGTCAAAATGGGAAGGGAGAATTTAAAGAAAGCGGTTTTACTAATCTTAAAGTATTAAAAGCATTAACAATTGTCATGTTTGTTGTATTTTGTGTTATATTTTATATTGTCGTTTAATTGTGTTAACAGACCAGAAATATAATGTAATCCTAAAACGCCTTTGCACTAACTTGTAGGGGTGTGCAGAGAACCCATGTACTTGTAGTCATCACTCCATGTAAGGTTTTGTGTAATTTACTCTCCAATTTAGACACTGTGGGCCCCTGCTTTCGTGCGTGACTAAGGGGTTTCAGCATGTTTTCAGTAGTTTATATGGGTGACGTGTGTGAGTGTGTGCGTGCAATTTTCAAACGTGTAAGTTTAGATAGGGCTGCAACGAAGGGTTCGTTTCGACCTTCGAAGGTTCGGAATATATTACCGAAGGAAGGTTTGAACCTTCGATAGTACTCATTTGCATAATTTATTGACGACGTCACCATAGCTACTTGTTTATATTTGATTGAAAATTATATTTAAGGTAATTCATATAAATGGAATACAACATTCATATGTAGTTTAAAAATATGTAATAGAACAGTAATCATCTTTTTATAATTTAAATAAAAATATATATTGTTCATTTACACATAATTTGAGCCTGCCTGCGATTATACAGTGGCTCTCAAAAGTTCACCCCCTTGGACTTTTCCACATTTTATTGTGTTACAACATGGAATCAAAATGGATTTAATTCGTTTTTGCCACTGATCAAAACAAAAAAAGTTCATGTCAAAGTGAAAAATAAAATCTACAAATTATTACAAACATAAAACATAAAATAATTGATTGCATAAGTATTCACCCCCTTTGCTATGACACACCTAAATAAGTTCTGGTGCAACCAATTGTCTTTAGAAGTCACATAATTAGTTGAATGGAGTCCACCTGTGTGCAATTAAGATATTTTACATGATTTCAGGTTAAATAAACCTGTCCCTGGGAGGTCCCACAGTTGGTTAGTACATTTCCTAACAAAAACTACATTGTGAAGATGAAAGAACATTCAAAGCAAATCTGGAATAAGGGTCTTCAAAAGCACCAGTCAGGGGTAGGATATAAGAACATTTACAAGGAATTGAATATCCCGCAGAGCACAGTAAAGTCCATTATTAAGAAATGGAGAGAATATGGCATAACTGTGAATCTGTCTAGAACAGGCCGTCCTCAAAAAATGAGTATCTGGACGAGAAGGGCACTAGTCAGGGAGACCACTAAGAGACCTATGGCAACTCTAAAATAGTTACAGTCTCCCACGGCTGAGCTGGGAGACACTGTGCACACGTAGCCTGTAGCCCGGGTGCTTCACAAAACTGGCCTTTATGGAAGAGTGGCAAAAAGAAAGCCATTGTTGAAAAAAAAAAACTTGCATCAAATTTCGGCTTGAGTTTGGCAGAAGGCATGTGAGAGACTTGGAGACCAAGTGGAAAAAGATTCTGTGGTCTGATGTGACCAAAATAGAGCTTTTTGGCCTCAACACTAAGTGCTATGTTTGACGCAAGCCTAACACTGCACATCATCCTGAGAACATCATCCCTACCGTGAAGCATGGTGGTGGCAGCATCATGCTATGGGGATGCTTCTCTGCATCAGGGCCTGGAAAGCTCATGAAGATAGAGGGCAAAATGGATGCAGCAAAGTACAGAGAAATCCTGGAGGAAAACCTGCTGAAGTCTGGAAGAGACCTAGGACTTTGGAGAAGATTCATCTTCCAGCAGGACAATGACCCCAAACATACAGCCAAAGCCACACTAGAGTGGCTTAAAAACAAAAAGGTCAATGTCCTGGAGTGGCCCAGTCAAAGCCCAGACCTCAGTCCAGCTGAGAATATGTGGAAAGAGTTGAAAATTGCTGTTCACCAAAGGTCCCCATCCAACATGACGGAGCTTGAGCAATTTTGCAAAGAAGAATGGGCAAAAATTGCAGTGTCCAGATGTGCAAAGCTGGTAGAGACTTATCCAAATAGACTCATGGCTGTAATTGCTGCCAAAGGTGCCTCTACCAAATATTGAATCAAGGGGATGAATACTTATGCAATCAATTATTTTCTGTTTTGTATTTAATTTAGAACAATTTGTAGATTTTATTTTTCACTTTGACATTATGGACTTTATTTTGTGTTGATCAGTGGCAAAAACTCCTAATTTAAATCCATTTTGATTCCATGTTGTAACACAATAAAATGTGGAAAAGTCCAAGGGAGGTGAATACTTTTGAGAGCCACTGTACACAGTAAGCATTGCACCAGCACCAACTGCAGTGGACAAAGCTTTATTTAAGTCATTGTTCCAAGCAGGTTATCAGTCACATTTAACTACTACTAAAAATGTTAATAATACTAATATGAACTTACACTTGTCAAGTGACCCCAGAGATTGGCTATGCCTCCATGATATGAGTTGCTTGCACAGTTTGCATTCAACAATTTATTTATTTTTTTTTTTCTGGTTGGCTGCGCATTCAACAAAAAAATCCCAAACAGCAGAGGGTTTTGAGACATTTCTTTCAATACAGCTTATGTCTTGCTCTGTACAACACTTTGCTGTCGATATGGCGAATGAAGAAATTAAAGGTTTGCCTCTCGATAACAGGAGCTGGAACGGGGAGGGGTGGATGGAAATTGATTTTTCGAAATTAAAATGTTTAGTGTTAGCATATGTTACAAACATGTTCTACTGTACACTAGGCATTCAGTACATATTTTACTGAGGCAATACGACCACTGGAGGTACAAGCTCACTGATTTGGATACTATACCCTGCTCCATACATGACAGCGGTGTTAGAGTTGGTACGTATAGATTTGGTATCATTCAATTTTGAATATGATGATGCAGAACCTAATGCTAGAAAAGTCTAGGAAATGCTGGATTGTAGTTGGACATTCTTAGAGTGTAAAAAGGTTAAGCATAGGATGACAGCTGTCGTTACCAGTAAGTCAATATGGGGAAAAAAGTAAAACGCTGTCTGAAGGCAGAAAATGGTTTATTGTCATAAAGCTGAAGAAGGATACAAGATTTTCAAGCATTTGAGTATCCCAATTTCAACTATTGTTTCTATTATCAAGAAGTACAAGACTCATGGTACTGTCACAACACTCCCTCGGTCGGGAAGAAAGAAGAACAAATAGAAGAATTGTGAGGAAGGTTAATAACAATCTGAGATTGACTGCCAAAGATATTCGGAGTGAATTGGCAGCAAGTGGGAATGGGGTTTCCGTTTCAACCATAGTTTGCATGGTGAAGGTCTCAGTGGTCGCAGGTCAAGGAAAAAGCCACTCTTAGGAAAACGTCACAAGGTCAATCACTTAAACTTTGCAAAACAGCATTTGAATGATGGATATAAGTTCTGGTCAAAGGTTTTATGGAGTTGTGAAACACAAATTGAGCTATTTGGTCATGCTGATAGTCGTTACTTTTTGAGAAAGTCTGATGAGGTGTACAAAGAAAACAACACCATACCTACAAGCATGGAGGTGGTATTATCCTTGTGTGGGGCTGTTTTTTCACTAATGGCACAGGAAATCCTAATTCCAGTACATGGTAAAATGGATTCCATAACATACCAAAAGATATTGGCCAATCACATATAACCCTCCGCTACAAAACTTGCTTTAAAGCACAAATGGACGTTCCAACACGACAATGATCTAAAGCACACATCAAAATTTGCTTCAGAATGGTTAAAGAGTAAAAGCGAGGTTCTGGAATGGCCTAGTCAAAGTCCCTATCTAAATCTGATTGGTTATCTATAGTATGAGTTCAAAAGGCTGTGCACAAGAGAAGTCCTCGGCATTTGAATGAACTAGAACAATTTTACACTGAAGAATGGTCAAAAATAACCAAATAATCATGCCAAAAGCTCTTTGACAAATATCTTAATCGTTTAAAAGAGGTTATTCTTGCTAATGATGCTTCAACTAGCTAATAATTTAATTTCCCTTGTGAGGGTATGAATACTTTTGAATCGGCATTTTTGGAGTTTTGCTAAATAATTGCTGAAATAAATAATTGTAGATGTCTATTCTTGTAATTTTCTACAAAAATCAACAAAAGCAAAACTTTTGCTACAAAAGATTTTCTCTAAAAATTCTTTGTTTTAGAAAAATTTCTAGAAATTATAAATTTCCATTGGGGTATGTAGACTTTTGCCTTCAACTGTATATAATACATGGATGAAGTCTATATTTGCATCCTGAGCCATTCAAAAGGCATAATACCACAGTAGTGCCACAGAGTATTCATCGAACAGGGTTTTTCAAACTTGGTCCTGGGGACCCCCTGTGGTCACTGGTTTTCATTCCAGCTGAGCTCTCAATCACGTAATTGGATGCTTAATTGAACTGATAATTTGCTTAATTAGACATTTTTTGTGAACAGCTCTTAAACAGTTGCAGTTAAAGTTACTTATCAAATGTTACGGCTAACTTGAAATCTGCAACTATTTAAGAGCTAAAAACAAGTAAAAAGGTCTAATTAAGCACATTATCAGTTCAATTAAGGGTCTAATTAAGTTATTGAGACCTTGATTGGAATGAAAACCAGCAGCCACAGGAACCCCAAGGACCGAGTTTCAGAAGCCCTGATCTAGAATATTGTATGTGACATTTGACTCCTGTGCACCCTGAAACCACGTTCAAATACAAAATGTCTTGTTTTCAGTCGCTTGACAACACCCACAATTCGTGGCTTTTAGGCACTTTTAACAAAGCTGTCGTTTTGAAGTTTTACAATCATCCTCCACCAACAGGCGCACCAAACAAGCAAGCGAGACAAATAATCTTCAACTCTCACAGCAACTAAAAAAAAAAAAAAAAAAAAAAAAAAGCATACCCCATTGAAACATCTTTTCCTTAAAAATACATTATTTTTTGCAGTTCATTATCTACCCAGTTGAATTCACCGTTTCTGAATTATCTAAAACAAAATTATATTCAAGGTTCTTTAATACTGACTTAGTTTACGTTATTATTATTCATTAAATTCAGTTGCAATTTGAACCTCAATGCACGTTTCTTGTCATTGTTTTTTATTACTGTTAAGGTAGTAATAGCCATGTATTCTAAATAGGGCTTCTGTTTTTCGGTTTTTATTAATTGTGTTTTTCGGTGCTTATTTTGAGCTATTTTTGAGTTTTATATAAATCGTTTTTTCGGGCTTTCGTTTTTGATTTACTGTATGAAATTAGTGTTTTCATTTACTTTCCAAAATGCTTGAGCGTTTTTTTTCTGTCAAAATATTTATAGTAGTAATTCTACAGTACTTGAACACTTAAGTTGTACCTTCTTTCCTTTGCTGTCTTCCACAATGAAATCCTTATGGTCACGGGCACATTCTTCTGGGGTTTTTGTGTATAGGCATTTTTTTACATTTCGCCTCAATTCTGTTTTAAATCCTCTGTATCTTAACAGTAATACAGCTGTAAATCCCGTAACAAGCCTCCATTCCAGATTGTAATCTTGTTTTAAATATCGCAAGTGGATTCTCCAATAGAAATATTGGAATGTGCTGTCACTCAGTAGTTGGGGTGGGTTTAAAGTATTCAGAACAAATCAATGATCTATAAGTCAGGAAGGCGGGAAATTGCCCAGCAGCACTGGGAAATGTATTTACTATTATTTTTGTAGTTGGTTTTATTTTTTAATTGGAGAAGGGTAAAGATTTAACCATTTCCACAATTTTTCCGGTGTTTATTGGCTGTCCACCAATTTAATTTTTTTTTTGTATTGGGAGTGTGTTATCTGGTTTTATCAATTAAAACTGAAAATCAGAAGCCCTAATTATAAAAAGTAATAGATGGACTTCAGTGAGTTAAAAGTATATATATATATATATATATATATATATATATATATATATATATATATATATATATACACCTTTTCACCTTTAGTCACTGAAGTCCATTTATAAATTTTAATATATAATATCCATATATATATAAATATATATATATATATATATTATATATATTATATATACATTAGTACTTAGATAGGGGAATATTTTATTTTGTGTTGAGTTAACAACATGTTTTATTCCATTTAACAATGCCTAACCACTTGAAAAAACACCAACTCAAGTTGCGATACAAATAAGGTAATATTCATCCACCACTTGGTGCCTACTAATTTGTGTATGCTTAACATCTTAATCGTAAGCACTTCTTAGCTCTATAATGATAACCCCACAGCATGTTTACCTGTTTACCATTTTCCAAAGGTCCTTATTCAAAAGAGAATGTCTTCTAAAAGGAAAGTAAGTTAAGTACACTTTGTTGGTATGTATGAAACAGTCTCCTACCAAACAGTGCCTCACTTGAATCACTTATTAGTCTATAATCTTTTTACTAGAACCCTACATGTTTGTACTGTTGGATACTCAGCTGCAGTGTTGTAAATGCTTTTGTAATTAATATTGTGTATGATTCAGTACTGTAATAGAATATATCATATCTAAATGGGTTTTCATGTTTAATTTTAAAGCGAAAGAAGGATAAAATAGGAAATTACTGGGGAAAAGTATACTAAAGATTTTTGTTTTTCTTTCTAGGTATTGCTTTTACAGATTTACCAGTAAGTGCATCTACATAATCACATTTTGCTTTAGTGTGCTTATTGAACAATTGTAAGCTTATGCACATATTAGCATGATTTATATTACCAACATTGTATCTGTTTCTGATGTAACAGAATAATGTATGTGTTACTTGTCAACTAAGCTGAACCCTTTTGGTTATAATGAATTACTAACCTAGGAAGATTGTTATGAATGTAATAATAAATGCACTGTTAGCATTATGGAATCTGATCCACTAGACCTGTGTACGCTGTGTTAGAGTTGTGTATCTAGATATGGGAAAGCAGGAGCTCTGTTACTATTGGCATCTTATAAAATGGGTTCAGAAATGTATCCCCCTTGATTTAGCTACTGCATGTTTTAAGCCATTGCATTATTACAGTACAGACAATGGGTAAATGTCCCTGCAGTTGAGTCTCATTACCAACAGATATCATTGTGCCAACCATTTCGAAATTTCGAATGTTAAAATTCAAGCTGGTAGCCATTTTGTTCTCTGCATCAACAAAAAGTGTCAGACCTCCCCAAGTAAATTTCAATTTATTTGCTAACTCCAGCATTGATGCATTCTTGGCGGATGAAGACAGCACCAGTTCAATACAACAAACACCTACAAAAAAAGAGAAATACCATATAATGTTAAAATAACACAGATATACTGTACGGTATAAGTAGTAGCCAATTACCCCAAACAGGCAGTAGTGGCCAGTAAATTAACAAAAAAAAAAAAAAAAAAAAAAAAAAAGAAAAATTGCAGAACACAGCAAGATATTACTGAGCTTCAGTTAAAGCACTGCTGAAGAGCAGCAGCTTCTGGAGAAAAAGGACAGATGTCGCAAAATAAAGGCAGGTTAAAAATGAAAAGAACGAAGTTGAACAAGTAAGAGTATTCGTAAACATTAATTTAAAGTTAGACAGCGATAATTAGACTTGTGAATTTTACTTTAATATACAAACAGCTTAAATGTTTCTGTCTTTCCACAAAGTGACACACCATGCAAGGCTGAAGAGCCGAAGTCATGCTGCTCATATTTATAGTCTTTGTTGTCTTGGCACATGCGCGCTGACTGCCTGACCACCGTGTTCACTAACTAGCTGCGCTCCATCCAGACATTCTCAAGCCAATGATAGCCAGTCCTGGCTGATGGCTGGCTGCTACTGTGCAGGTGCACAGCAGATTTGGGTGCTCACATTTCTGAGCGAGCACAACCTGGCTTCACAACCCAGCATTGTTGATGTGCCAGTGTCACGTGAGAGGGGGGAATGAGACACACATCACCCAGAAGAAGGGAAACACAATTCATTAATAAGAGATTGGGGGTTCAGCAAGCAAGCGAACACTGCTAACTGACCATATCAGTTACCTTTCTTGACTTCGTAAAGACGCCAGTCTAGCCAGCAGGTACACATCATTCTCTACGCTCCACTGCAGTTGAAAGAAGTAACCCATTTTATAAGCGCAATAAGACACTCCAGGGCTGTTGGTTGTGCTGGGATAACTGCACACGCAGGGGCTGTTGTGTCATATTGCTTACTTTGGAGACACTGCTTTGGGGGCTACATTATCCTACCCTATATTAAGGCACTTCTCTAATTTCTGGACCAGTTGGTTTAGAGTAAGAAGCAACATCATTGTTTTTTTTATTTTATTATTTTGGGGATGTTAGAATTTTAAACTGTTTCACTTTGAACTTTGGGGATCCCTCTGATAACTGAATGCATCTTGATATTTTCCTACATTATATAGATTACTTTAATTTAGTGGTCTTCCAAACGTGGTCAAATAGGTACTGCCTGATTTTTGGTCAGTGTAAATGTGTTTTACTTTATTTATGAGAGAAAATCTGTTTTCTGCATCCTGGATAGTTTGGTTTCAATATAGTTAACACAAAATTGCTATCTGTGACCACATAATGATCCATGTATTCCCCCCTGAATATATGTTAAACATACCCACTAGGTACACTGTATAATAACAAGTTTTAATGAGGTTTACGTTCCAAAGATGGTACATGTTTCTCAGCAGTGAAGGAGTGATATAAACCTTGATCATTACAAGAGTGAATTGCTATGCATAAACATATTGTTTTAATATTGTGTCCTTGTTTAGCCCAATTTATACCCTACGGTGGGCCTTCAGACACCTGGAGAGGTAGTGGATGCCAATTTTGGCCAGCACCCATTTGTATTTGATATCGAAGACTACAGGCGTGAGTGGCAGTCAAAAATCCACACCCAGATTGACGGATTCCCCACAGGAGGCCGTGAAGGCGAGTGGCAGATGATGATTCAGAAGTAAGTGATGCATGAGAGGGCTTTTTTTTGTTTGTTTGTTGTTTGTTTTGTATTTTTTACCTTTTCTTGTCCCATCAAATGTGTGTGTGTGTGTGTGTATATATATATATATATATATATATATATATATATATATATATATATATATATAAAATAAATTGATAAATATAATCTATTAACATGTCTATTTTTGAAAGCATTCTTACTTTACAGCATTTTTTCACACCTGCCTAAAACTTTTGCACAGTACTGTGTGTGTGTGTGTGTGTCTATATATATATATATATATATATATATATATATATATATATATATATATATATATATATATATATATATATATATATTAATGGGTAGCATAATAGGATATAGACTCCTTCAAGTGTCTGATTCCAATCATTGTTAGTCGGCACACTTTATAATAGTGTCTTCATATTTGGTACACAGCTGTATTCTAAGGTTTTTTCAATTTAAGTTCTGTTACCTGTGACCAGTGACTGTTTCATGGTCTCTTCTTATGTCAATGGAGGGGTTTCCATGCAGTTCAGAAACTACAATTTCTCTCTCCATTGTCGTGAGAATGTTATGGAGCATGCACATATTACACACATTCCTCACACTGTAGGCTAAAAAGGGGTGGGTAAATCACCTTCTCACGCTAAAAAGCCATGCAAATTGAGCAAAAACTACATGAAGATTCGTTTTGATGTAACCTCAACTGTCCTCTGTATCTAAAGGCTGTACCAAGCAATTTGTTATTGACAACTGACTTCTGCTTCTTTGACCAAATAGGAAAAAAAATAAGCATACAGTATGGTGGGTTTAGAAACCTCTCCATTCAGTATTTTTTTTTTTTGTGACCATTTATTCAACATTTCAAATAATTGCCATTTGGAAAATAGTCCATAACGTAATTACAATAGAAAAACGACATACAAGTAGAGAATATTATACCCTACGGCCATATAAAACCGCGAAATTCATCTCTTTTAGGAGTCGATGCATACAAACGAGTATAGATAGGGGAAAAAAAAGAAACTTGGTTTAAATGAACTACTGCACAACGCAATGTATCTTCCTTCTGTAGACAGGCTTTTTTTATTCCTTCACTGTCCTCTGTGCATTGTACTTAAGCAAAAACGTCCACAAATAAGTTACAAAAAAAAATAAAAAAATCTCCAAAGTGGTTAATGTTGTTGTTTACTATTCAAATGACAACAAAGTTTTAACCAGCCTATCAGTGCATCTGTGCTGCTTTTCTGTGACTTGTACCGTGCAGTAAGGGGTGGAACAAAAGTTGGTGCTGCATTGTTTTGATTTAGGTTGCTAAAAAATCTAGTTTTCAGCATTGGAGGTAAAATAATAGAAATGGACGACAAAAAAAGCAAAGTATATTTCGGCTGATGAGCATTTTAAGATATTTCCCAAATAAACTGTACATGCAGATTGGGGTAATTGTGTTGCATATCTTAATGAGTCTGGAGAAAATGCGATCAATCGCTATCTGTAGTCTACTACAGAGGCCGCTGAACAGAACGTAAAATAAACAGCTTTCAGAAGTCAAACTGGAAAGTCAGCCCAGACAAAAAGTGTTCCTGTCTGCAAGTTAAATCAGTACTACACAATCGAATTTTGGGGCTGTCTATCAATTTCCACATCTGTGTAACTTGGCAAAGCTCTACCTTAACTTCCAACCAATTCAGTGGGTCAATGTATGGGCAAGTCAACTGCAGGGGGATGCTGCATGCTTGCCTTTAACAAATGACAGCACTCTGTTTTTAGTAAGAAATCAAGGACCACTATTTTTAGGCTTTTAGGCTTTATAGGTTCTGAAATACTGTCTACTTAGTTTTATTTAATGTTAAAACAACTCCTAAATTTATTCCGCAACATACCTGTGAAAAATATGTAAATTTTACTTTGATTTAAGTAAATCCGTAGTTAAAATTATTATTTTCTTATGTAGTTTAAAATGATGCTTTCCAGTTAACAATGTTTGTATGATTTCCAAGTCTTCAACCATACCATGTTGTGCTATAAATGCCTGGAAGTCTTAAAGTTGCCTGCAACTTCTAGTTGTTGTTGTTGTTGTTATTATTATTATTTTGCATGAATTGTGCAGCTGTTTCACTTTTAAGTTGCTTGCTGTCTTTGTAAAGTTATGGGCTAGTGATTTGTGATTATTATTCATCAATGGCCTGACTGCACTTACATCGGATTTCACCGTAATTCCAGTTGTCCAAGTTGACTCGTATCAGATTCGACTTGGGTCCAACAATGCTTGGGACGAATTGACTGAACCAGCTGGATCATGGTCTTTTATCAGCAACTAACTTTCTAGTTTTAAAATGTTCATATCATATGAACAAAAGTTAAGCACCTACACTTAGCCAGCATGTGGAATTATAATTAACACCACTTATTCTCTTCTGTGTTTTCCAGAATGGTTTCATCCTACCTAGTTCATCATGGATACTGTGCTACAGCAGAAGCATTCGCCAAATCAACAGACCAGGCAGTACATGAGGAACTAGCCTCCATCAAAAACAGACAAAGTAAGAAGTTTATAATATGAGGGCTAATCAAAATCTAATTAAAGAATGGTACAAAATCAACAAAGTAAAAGTGGTGACACCAGGTCTTAAAAATGTATGAAATGCGTTCACTGATTTATTCTACATTTTTTTCATTTAACAGAAATACAGAAGTTGGTGTTGGCAGGAAGGATGGGTGAAGCAATCGAAACAACACAGCAACTGTATCCAAGTTTAGTAGAAATAAATCCAAACCTTTTATTCATGCTAAAGTAAGTTCATTCAGGCTTGGAACACCATTTCTGTGTGGGACTGATTTCTGCTTGAACATGGCCTTTTGTTCTGTTAGATTTGAAGTTTAATTTTGTTTTCTTACTGGCATTTACGTGTTTAAACTAAATTGATTGGAGAGGTCCACTGCTTTGTAACTTGAAAGTCATGGTTGGTGTTATCTAAGACAGTTTAACCAATGCGGCCATTCGTTTTTGTGACTTATTGTGATTAAGAATGTAATCCAGTGTTCCTCTTTTGAGCAGTTGAACAAACTCTTGTATCAAGAACTGGATGTTCTCCTTTCTTGATTACTGATTTATAATGATTTGACTTTAATTTCTAACTAGTGTTCTGCTTGAATGAGCAGTTTTAATATAACATACTCTGGCATCTGATGATATGGAAGCTGCAGCTTTATGCATCCTTTTCTTTTTCAAACAGGGTGCGTCAATTTATAGAAATGGTGAATGGGACAGACAGTGAAGTGCGGTGCCTAGGGGGTCGTAGTCCTAAGTCCCAAGACAGCTACCCAGGCAGCCCGTGGACATTCAGCAGCCCCAGTATGAGCCCCAGTCACAGTACAAACATCCACAGCCTGGCCTTGGTCAAGTCCAGTGGCTCACATGGTCACCTAGCAGGTAACTAAAAGCTGGTACTTCATAATGGGTATATCATTTTGACTCTTGTTATTGGATAAATGTTAAAACATTATTATTACGCTATTTCTCAGGTAAGAGACTAGCTGTTATGCCTAGATGGTCCACTGTCTTTCAGTTAACTGAGTTTCAACAGCTTCCTCTGTGACCCATTATTGAGTGTTATCGGCTCAGACATAAGGCTTGTTATGCCAGTTTTATTTCTTGACAGTTCAGTTAATTAAAAACAAGTTACCTGACCTAAGCTGACTGAATAACCTAAAATTATAGGTAAGTAAATCAGTCAGTAAAGTGTATATATGTCACATTGACCAACTAATGGGTTTTACCTCAGAATTGTGAACATTCACATTTTAAATATTGCACATGCAAGCAGAGGTCAAGTTTCTAGGTTGTCAAGTAGTTGTGAAGAAAAGTTTTGATTTCAAGCTATTAACACTAGAACCGCCGTGCGGGTCAGTGTGACCCATTTTGCATTTATGTTAATTACTCTTCTGTTGTAAATCATATATGTGTGTCCATTTTTTACTTTTCCTAAATATATGAATTAAGTATCCTGCCGGCGTTTGCCAGAATCGCAAAAATTATACCGAGTTATAAACAGTTCTCCCTAGACCCGACATGTAGGTCAACGTGATCCAGGCATTACAATACATGTCTTTTTTTTAATATAACTGAAGATATTCTATTTTTGTAAATGCAGCAAACAAGACACGCCCCCTCCTCCTAGCACACGTGTTTTATTTTTTTTATTTCAAGCTTTTGTTTGTAGACTGACTGAGAGAGATTGATTGTGGATGCTTATTTTTCAATGTACCTGGGAGACAACAATCCTTCGTTTTGTTCCACAAATGCAACTGAGAATATAGCAGCAGAAAATATTTAATCTTGAAAGTAGTCATTTTGATTGGAATACGGCAAGCTGCACTCAGTTGCAAACAGCAAACTGAAATGACAGGTAGGATAACAACTTATGTGCCTAATGTTAAGCATGTTTTATATATTCCGATTTTTTTTCTAAAATATAAAAATAAAAAAGTTTTACAGTTTTTTATATATACCCGTTTACACGTGTTTACACAATAGTGTTCAGTGGAACTGCGTCTGTGTTTACAACACAGCTCCTGGATGCAGGCAGAGTCAGCAGGCAGACGCGTACGCTTCTCCTTAGAGTACAATACAGCCATCATACCGGAAGTAGTGTTATATTTTATTTTCATCTAGTATTAGAAATAATAATTTCATTTTTATAGATTTGTTTGTACATATACCCGTTTCTTTTGAAATGTATATTATGTATTTCCACTGTTTTGTAGTCGTGCTGTATAGGTGCTCATTTTAAAAATAAAGCCTTTTATGTTTAATTTTCCATTTAAATACAGTGTTTCTGTGATGCAAATGTTAGACATGATGTTCATGAATACAACTTTTCAGTTGTATCCGATTAGTATGTCTTTCATTGTCATAATGAAGCAGTTTAAAAATGTATGGGTCAAAGTGACCCACGTGGTGGTTCTAGGTAGTTTGAAAATCCGGCGGTTCTAGTGTTAAGTGCCTGGTCGCTATCTCACATGATTATTGCAAGGCTGAAAATTGGGACAAGAATTTGATTCTGTAAATGGTAGAAATGCTTTACATAGTTACTTAAAAACTGCTGGAATAAGAAAAATGGCATGCAACAACTTTTTATCACAGTGTGCTTTATCATGGTCTGGCTGTTAAAGGTCACACTGTGTTTGTTCCCTGATACTCAAGGTTTATTGTCCACAAATCTTATGGCCTTGCATTTGTAAAATTCTTTGTATTCATAAACAGTGCTTCGTGTTCATTTTGCATTTATACTTGGTGTTCACTCTGTATTACCAAATGTTGCTTTTAAGGAACATTCCATGTAGTTTTTAATGTATTTTTTTATTTTTATTTTAGTGTGATAGTTGGTTTCTGACCTCTCTGGTAAAGTGCAGATGTTGAGGAACCAGAAACCAACATTTACGGGAAATCACTGTAAAATAAATAAATAAATGAGTGTGTTCTCTGAAAGTGGCACCCTTACACACAGGTTTATCAAAAGTTGTAGCTTTAACCAGTAACCAACTGACTTTACGGCCATTTCTTGTTTTCAAGTGGATTGCTGCACAGGAAGGTTGTGTCTGAGTTGAGTGAAATCCCTGCCGTGTTCCCTGCTTATCTGTTACACGCCTGTTTGTCCCTCTGATGCATAGCGCTGTAGGGACTGTCTGCAGCTGTCTTGACCAGATCTCTCTTGTGAATGAGATTTAAACTGTTTTATGGAAATTCTTGGATAAATTTAAGTTTTTATAAATACATGTAAAATGTGGGTGTACAGAATTCATTAAGGCTTAATTGCTAAGACTTAAAATACAGGAAACAAACAAAAAAAAAAAAAAAGCTTGAACATAGACATGGCGGTGCTACAGAATAGTGTAGTAAGAACTGTAGTAAAGCCAGTTCTAAATATCACGTCAACTGTCTTAAAATGTTGTGATGTTATTTGCATACTGAAGCTTTCTTATTTTTTTGTGCCCTGGAGTTTAATGTGATATTTTAATGGTTATACAGTAATTTTGGTGGCGCACATATCAGTAAAACAGTTTGTCTTTATCAGGTTTGGCTCTTATGCCCCAAATATAACCTGAAACACTAGTACAGTGCAATTGTCTCTTGCTATCATATTGGCTCCCATGATATGCATAGCAAATTGATGATTTCAATTATTATTATTTTTTTTAACTTGTGGACTTATTTGATATTTACTGGTAAAGACCCATCAACCAACATACCCTTGAGAAGACATGTTTATTCAGAATGTAACTGGTTCAGCTGTACATTTGAATTGTGTAAATTGTTTTTGTATTTTGCATTTACTTGGTGTACCCAAGAAGAAAGTCCACAGATAACTTGATATGTTCAGTCTTATGAAAACTATGGTTCAATATTTAGTACCTTTCACTCTAACCTGTGACCGTTAGGCTGTAAAATGTACTTTTTGGTTTTCTAGATGATAAAGACCTAACGATGGAAATATTGGAATAATTAGAGTCTGTTCTGTAGGTCAAGAGTGATCCGTGGTGTCATACAAGAAAAATTAACACTTTTGTGTCCAGGTTTAAAAAAAAAAAAAAAAAAAAAAAGCTTGTGTCACAGGATTGTTGAGACTATTTGAAGTACAAGAACGTGCAGTGTTTCTATAACCATGCAAATATAAACTGTTGGTGACCTTGCTATTTAGTACACAGCTGTATTTTGCCACATTCTCAATTTCTATCAAAGAAAATAACCATTTAACTGCCACATTGTTATAGCCTATGGCCATATAATACATCCATGTTGCTGCTATTCAATCTGAGATGCCATTTCCCCCAGGGAAACCAGTATTTCTAACAAATAAAGTAACCAACTTCAAGGGAACAGTTGAAGACCCCTTCAATAATCTGTCCTTAACCTTGAGATGTACTACTTTTAAACACACCTTCAGCTGTTTAGTGATGCATTTCTTCGCTTGCCTTCGCCAGGTTTTGACAGCAACTGCAGTAACGGAGTGATGTCCAACAAAGCACCACACCAGTCTCACTGCCACAAACACCAGCCCTCCAGCTTAACAACACCAGACCTAAACAGCATAAACAATACAAGATCCCAGCAACCCAACAGCTACACCAGGTAAGCTGTCCTGGAGGGTACTGAGCTGTATTCCATCCAGCTTAGAGATAGCTTGCTGCTCTTGATTTCGCTCCAAAGCAGAATGGAATTATGAATGGCAGGAGACAGGGTGTTGAGTCTATGCCTTTTAAATAGAATTTGATTTTAAATAACAGGAGGAACATCTCATCACATTCCAGAATTTGAAATCTTATACCTAGCCTTGTCTCTGGCTAGCTGTCTGCTCATTTTTATTATGCAGGGGTGTCATCCCCATCTTGGAAGTCTGTGAAGAGTGCATTGTGTGATATGGTTATCGTTTGAAGAGATGTTGACCTTTTGAATGTGTTTTTGTTTTTTGTTTTGTTTATTTTTTTCATTCTGCCTGATGCTATGTTTGGGCTTGAAAACTACTGAACTGCGATGAGATAATGAGATAGTAACCAAGGATGTTAACTGTTAAAGTAAACAAATTAGAGTCATTAAAGTCATAGATAACATATAGATAAGTCTGGTTGTCGTGTGGTGTACTAAAGCTAGGAGGACTGATGGAAGCGGTGCAGTTTCAGGAGGAGGTTAGGCTTGAGTCCTACATCTGGTCGGGGGCCCGCGGATGACCCCCAATAGCGGGTCAGGTTCAGGTCAAAATGTGAACCTTTTTTTCGCGGTTTGCGACGCGGGTCAAAAAAATAAAATTTTCGGGTCAGGCTCGAGTCTGAATTTGAATCGCCAAAAACGTTTTCTGTCCTTTCAGTGTACTTGTCTGTAACCCTTTCCCAAATAACGTATTAGAAGGTAAATGCTCCAGTATTTCCAGCACTAAAGCAGGAGGCAATTAGGGAGGAGTCAGCTGACTCAGCAGTGTTGGTCTCGCTTGTTTGATTCGTCGCAAGATCTTTTTATCACGTCTTCTTCGTGATATTATTAAAAATGTTTGAACAAGGTGAAATAAGATAGGGCATGGTTTATATCATGTAGTGGATAATAGTTTGAGCGGTAAATCAGAAGAGTGGATTCTTTTGTAATCGTTGCTTGTAAAATCTGCCATTATGTTTTTGTGTATGACAGCCACAAAATTGATGTATCTCTGCGAAAGCACAGGTGTAGCTCCCTTTCCACTGGTGGCACGAAAGGAATAGACTGGTATTTTATAGTAAAGTAAGAGGTAGTTAATGTTACAATGTTAAAATATATCCAGACCACTAGAGAAAGCTACCACACTGTATAACCTGTTGTATAAACTCACTCTGGAGAATGGTAGATATATCTATGTGAGAGCGTGAGTGTCAGTTGACACAGGCAGTAGGTAAAGGACAAACACTTGGGGGTTCGGATTGCAGGTCTTATAAAAGCGGGTTTGGTCCAGTTGCAAGTAAGAAGGTGGTTCTGCAGCGGGTTGTGGGTTCGGTCCAGTCTGGTCCGGTCCTGTAGTAGTGGGTCTGGGTCAGAAGCGGGTCATAGAAATCGGACCCGCGCAGGACTCTGAGTAGTGCAGTAGGTCAAAGGCATGAACACCACACTTACGACCAGACTGGCTTTATTTTTATTTCATGCTAAAGATGATGACCTTTTATACAATACACTTTAAATACTTGAAAATAATGTTTGTGTTAGATAACAGACATTTAATTTTTTTGTCTCCATTCCCTAATGTTGATAAAATTAAATCATGTTTTGTTAAGTGTTGTTTATTATTATTATTTATTTATTTATTTATTTATTTATGTATTACTATTTTTAAATTAACCTTCACAAATTGAAAAGTCTGTTTTTATTTCTAGCAATGATGTTGACATGGAGACAGATCGCTGTAGCAACGGAGTGTCAGAAATGTCATCCAATGGCTTCCTGAATGGCAGCTCCAAGCATGATCATGAAATGGAGGAATGTGAAGCGGAAATGGGTATTCAGATATTTGTTCTATTGAAAATCAAAAAAATTAAAAAAAATCTATAAGAGCCAATAAGAACACTGCCAACGAGTGGAGATAGTTGTGCTGATCCTGACTGTCAGGTTTTTATTTATTTTTGCCATTCTTAAACAGGACATATTGGATACTTTTTTTACCCTGACAGAAAACGTGATTGGAGGCGTCTCTTTTGTAACCAAAATTGTCTGTTTTTAATCTATATGCTTGGAAGAAATACACAAAGACGTAAAACAAGAATTGATATTTCAGTCAACACACTGGGATTTTTATTCCCTACCGGGCGGTCATGCCTACATTATGTCATGCATCTGGACAACTGCTGTTGGTAATAACATCATTTAGCATAAGGTATTGAGAGTACTAGATCCCAGTTAATGTTTGTACAGTGGCTTGCAAAACTATTGACCTCCCTTGGCATTTTTCCTATTTTGTTGCCTTACAACCTAGAATTAAAATTGATTTTTTGGGGGTTTTTATCATTTGATTTACACAACATGCCTACCACTTTGAAGATGCAAAATATTTTTTATTGTGAAACAAACAAGAAATAAGACAAAAAAACAGAAAACTTGAGCAGTGCTAAGTATTCCCCCCCCCCCCCCCCCCCCCCCCCCCCCCCCCCCCCAAGTCAATACTTTGTAGAGCCACCTTTTGCAGCAATTACAGCTGCAAGTCTCTTGGGGTATGTATCTATAAGCTTGGCACATCTAGCCACTGGGATTTTTGCCCATTCTTCAGGGCAAAACTGCTCCAGCTCCTTCAAGTTGGATGGGTTCCGCTGGTGTACAGCAATCTTTAAGTCATACCACAGATTCGCAATTGGATTGAGGTCTGGGCTTTGACTAGGCCATTCCAAGACATTTAAATGTTTCCCCTTAAACCACTCGAGTGTTGCTTTAGCAGTATGCTTAGGGTCATTGTCCTGCTGGAAGGTGAACCTCCGTCCCAGTCTCAAATCTCTGGAAGACTGAAACAGGTTTCCCTCAAGAATTTCCCTGTATTTAGCGCCATCCATCATTCCTTCAATTCTGACCAGTTTCCCAGTCCCTGCCGATGAAAAACATCCCCACAGCATGATGCTGCCACCACCATGCTTCACTGTGGGGATGGTGTTCTCGGGGTGATGAGAGGTGTTGGGTTTGCGCCAGACATAGCGTTTTCCTTGATGGCCAAAAAGCTCAATTTTAGTCTCATCTGACCAGAGTACCTTCTTCCATATGTTTGGGGAGTCTCCCACATGCCTTTTGGCGAACACCAAATGTGTTTGCTTATTTTTTTCTTTAAGCAATGGCTTTTTTCTGGCCACTCTTCCATAAAGCCCAGCTCTGTGGAGTGTACGGCTTAAAGTGGTCCTATGGACAGATACTCCAATCTCCACTGTGGAGCTTTGCAGCTCCTTCAGGGTTATCTTTGGTCTCTTTGTTGCCTCTCTGATTAATGCCCTCCTTGCCTGGTCCGTGAGTTTTGGTGGGCGGCCCTCTCTTGCCAGGTTTGTTGTGGTGCCATATTCTTTCCATTTTTTAATAATGGCTTTAATGGTGCTCCGTGGGATGTTCAAAGTATCGGATATTTTTTTATAACCCAACCCTGATCTGTACTTCTCCACAACTTTGTCCCTGACCTGTTTGGAGAGCTCCTTGGTCTTCATGGTGCCCCTTGCTTAGTGGTGTTGCAGACTCTGGGGCCTTTCAGAACAGGTGTATATATATATACTGAGATCATGTGACAGATCATGTGACACTTAGATTGCACACAGGTGGACTTTATTTAACTAATTATGTGACTTCTGAAGGTAATTGGTTGCACCAGATCTTTTTTAGAGGCTTAACAGCAAAGGGGGTGAATACATATGCACACACCACTTTTCCGTTATTTATTTTTTAGAATTTTTTGAAACAAGTTATTTTTTTCATTTCACTTCACCAATTTGGACTATTTTGTGTATGTCCATTACATGAAATCCAAATAAAAATCCATTTTAATTCCAGGTTGTAAGGCAACAAAATAGGAAAAATTCCAAGGGGGGGGTCAATACTTTCGCAACCCACTGTATGGGGGTCCATCTGTATGCCACACTTACAATTCTGCAAGAATCTGGACAAATGCTTATCTAATTGTCATGAGAACAGGTATTAACTTTTATTTCATCGAAGTTCTTCAGAATATGGGGGTCTGTCTGTCCGTATATCCGACCATCTGTTTCAATAGTATTCTGAATTCACAGCTGTGGCGGAGGATGTATGTTATTGACACAGTTGTTTTTTCTCACCTTAATAAGTAAGTAACCCTCTGTGTATGTGGCCACTCTAGGCCAAAGCTTGAATGAAATAAAGACCATAACCAACCCTTTAATTTGCTGCTATCTTTAATGGTATTCAGAACATACCACTTTTTTTTTCTTTTAATTACTGTACATTTGAGAACCTTCACTCAGAGAGATCAAATATAAATGATTGTGTGGCCTGGAGTTTTGGCTACATTTCAGATCATTGCAATTAAATGGTACTTTGAAACATTAATTTACACAAGTGAAGCTAATTGCTTGCTGTTTTGTTGCCCACAGAAATAGATTCCACTCAGTTGCATCGCCAGCTGTGCGGAGGAAGCCAGGCTGCCATCGAGCGAATGATCCACTTTGGACGGGAGCTGCAGGCCATGAGCGAGCAGCTGAGGAGAGAATGCGGCAAAAACTCCACCAATAAAAAGATGTTGAAGGTTGGCATTTGGTGACTGTACCAACATGGAATATATTTCATGCATGCTGGCACTGCTGTCTGAAAACACCTTGTAGATGCTGGGACAAAATTCCATTACCTTCTAGTATGGTATTAGACGGATTATGACTGGATTAACTGATGTTGTATTTGTAATAATAATATATAATATGTGAAGAAGAGGCTCAGTGAAAATTGCACTAATCTCTCTTACCTCAGCCCTTTGTGGATAGACATCCACCACACATAATACCACAATTTGTCACATGTTGTAGTTGTTTTGGGGAAGCCCAGGACTGAATGGGGTGACCAGATGAAGCTTTGTGGGGAACCTTACATAACTGTCTTGCTACAGTGCAACATCAAATTGAAATAAAACTGTCTTATTTTCACAGACTGATTTCGCTTTAATCTTCAGGTTTATAATAGCGCTGACATAATGTCACTTAGCTTGGGGTACAGCCAAACATGGTGTGGCTTATCTAGCCAAAGTAGAATGCTGAATTTTAATACTGGCACAGAAGAAGCCATGAGGAACATATTGATTCAATACAATGCGGCTAGGGGGTGCTGTTTTTGGACATATCGCTAGGTTAATGAACTATGACCCTGTTCACGTTACTGTGGTGGCCCAGGGCCACCACATATTGAGGTCTGCAACCCCATTCACATTTGTGGTTTAAGGTGCCTTAGCGTGTTCACATATGTGATCTGAAAAGCAGCTGTAAAATGTGACACGTTGCTATTTTTTTTTTTTTTTTTTTTTTTGAATGGAATGATAGCCTGCACTCTGAATGGAAGAGCTACTGGAATATACAGATATTATTGACTATTTTGACATAATATTATGGTGTGTAACGGGGTGACGGTCCGAGCTTACCCTGACCCACAATCACATTATTCTCTCAAGAACACGGAGGTATTTAAAACGCAGGAAACAGCAACTTGCTAGTGTTTACAGGTATAAATATTAATTTTCGTAATGGAAACTTCACTCAGATAGCAAATGACTAACAGGTTGTACATAGTATGACTGACATTCACAAGAGAAGTGCACGACTGACCACCTAATACTACTGCTTCCTCCTAAAAAAGACAAAGCATTCTATAATAACACCGTGTAACAATTTTTCTTTTTTTTTTTTTTTTTTTTGTTCCTGGGTAGTAAGTGTTATTTCCTAATTGCTTATGCCTCAAAAGTATAGAAAATGGTTATTATTCCCCACAAACTTTGCTTTTGTGACCAGGACAGTGATATTTCAAAATATCACTATTTCCAATGGGAAAACGGGCAAATGTGTGTCTTTTCGTTCACATAAAGTCAGAAAAAAACAACATATGAATCCAAATTAACATCTATTTATACTAAAGTAATACAAAAATGACTACAAAAGATTTAGAAGTGAGTAGTTTTTCGAGATTTACGATTATACTGTATATGCAATGAACAAAAATTTGTGTTACATAGTGTAATTATTGAATAACCGGTTACATCTGGAATCGGTTTATACAAAAATAAACTATTTAACATTCATTGCATTTACAGTAAACATTCATAATTTACATTACAAATGTTCAACCTGCATGAATACTGTCTTTATTTACAAACACGATCATTAAACTATTCTGCTGTTTACTTGTTATTATCATTGTCATTATTGCTGTCTAGTCCCTAGCTATTACCAGTAAAGACTGAACATCAGCATTACCCCTTCTCTTGGAAGATTAGCTAGCATATGGCTATAACAACAACATGCATGATACATGGTAAACTGCTGCCCTATTGACAGTAGAATAACATTAACAATAATAATGACAAGAACAGGCATTGAAATATTAGTGAAAATAATTTTTTACACTTTCAAATTCTATGCAAGTTACAAGCATACCAAACCTTTTTTTTTTTTTTTTTTTTTTTTTTTTTTTTTTTTTTCAGATATTACAAATAGTTCCCAGTTGTAAAAAAAAATGTATTATTTTTTTTTAAATCATGCTAGTTCAACTCGGTGTGTCTTCGTCATCGGGTGGCTATTGTAAATTAGAGCTGCCGCATTCTCCAGCCAGCTTGTTGTGAGACGCACAGAAAATAATCCCAAGTTTGCTGTTTACTTTTCCTTTCATTCAATGTATATTTAGCGCATCCCATGTGTTTTACAATGGACTGCCTACAAGTTTAATCTACAGCCTTACCATCGATGTGAAATTTGTCCTAGCCAAACTCGTTGATCTGGTCTTTAGGGGTGATCTTTATTGTTTTCGGCATCTTTGAACAGCTCTGGATACTGACTGAAATAAACTGAAGCCTCATTCAACACTGAACTTGAATACCGGAAGCAGTTTTATTAGGCAGATATGTTCACGTAAATGTAAAGCAAAGTTGCCTGTGTTAATGTTTGTACAGTGGCTTGCGAAAGTATTGACCCCCCTTGGCATTTTTCCTATTTTGTTGCCTTACAACCTGGAATTAAAATTGATTTTTTAGGGGTTTGTATCATTTGATTTACACAACATGCCTACCACTTTGAAGATGCAAAATACTTTTTATTGTGAAACAAACGAGAAATAAGACAAAAAACCAGAAAACTTGAGAGTGCATAAGTATTCACCCCCCCAAAGTCAATACTTTGTAGAGCCACCTTTTGCAGCAATTACAGCTGCAAGTCTCTTGGGGTATGTATCATAAGCTTGGCACATCTAGCCACTGGGATTTTTGCCCATTCTTCAGGGCAAAACTGCTCCAGCTCTTTCAAGTTGGATGGGTTCCGCTGGTGTACAGCAATCTTTAAGTCATACCACAGATTCGCAATTGGATTAAGGTCTGGGCTTTGACTAGGCCATTCCAAGACATTTAAATGTTTCTCCTTAAACCACTCGAGTGTTGCTTTAGCAGTATGCTTAGGGTCATTGTCCTTCTGGAAGGTGAACCTCCGTCCCAGTCACAAATCTCTGGAAGACTGAAACAGGTTTCCCTCAAGAATTTCCATGTATTCAGCGCCATCCATCATTCCTTCAATTCTGACCAGTTTCCCAGTCCCTGCCGACGAAAAACATCCCCACAGCATGATGCTGCCACCACCATGCTTCACTGTGGGGATGGTGTTCTCGGGGTGATGAGAGGTGTTGGGTTTGCGCCAGACATAGCGTTTTCCTTGATGGCCAAAAAGCTCAATTTTAGTCACATCTGACCAGAGTACCTTCTTTCATATGTTTGGGGAGTCTCCCACATGCCTTTTGGCAAACACCAAACGTGTTTGCTTATTTTTTTCTTTAAGCAATGGCTTTTTTCTGGCCACTCTTCCGTAAAGCCCAGCTCTTTGGAGTGTACGGCTTAAAGTGGTCCTATGGACAGATACTCCAATCTACGCTGTGGAGCTTTGCAGCTCCTTCAGGGTTATGTTTGGTGTCTTTGTTGCCTCTCTGATTAATGCCCTACTTGCCTGGTCCGTGAGTTTTGGTGGGAGGCCCTCTCTTGCCAGGTTTGTTGTGGTGCCATATTCTTTCCATTTTTTAATAATGGCTTTAATGGTGCTCCGTGGGATGTTCAAAGTATTGGATATTTTTTTATAATCCAACCCTGATCTGTACTTCTCCACAACTTTGTCCCTGACCTGTTTGGAGAGCTCCTTGGTCTTCATGGTGCTGCTTGCTTGGTGTTGCCCCTTGCTTAGTGGTGTTGCAGACTCTGGGGCCTTTCAGAACAGGTGTATATATACTGAGATCATGTGACACTTAGATTGCACACAGGTGGACTTTATTTAACTAATTATGTGACTTCTGAAGGTAATTGGTTGCACCAGATCTTTTTTAGAGGCTTAACAGCAAAGGGGGTGAATACATATGCACACACCACACTTCCGTTATTTATTTTTTAGAATTTTTTTAAACAAGTTATTTTTTTCATTTCACTTCACCAATTTGGACAATTTTGTGTATGTCCATTACATGAAATCCAAATAAAAATCCATTTTAATTCCAGGTTGTAAGGCAACAAAATAGGAAAAATGCCAAGGGGGGTCAATACTTTCGCAAGCCACTGTATATGGTACGTGTATTGATTTGGTTATTATAAAACAAACAAAAAAAAAGCCTTGCATGTTTTTTGCTCCTCCCCAAATGTAAAATAAAAAAAATCTCTGACATCATCACTGACATCACAAAATCTGTGTTTCTTCGTGTTATCATACAAAATAAAATTGGTAATGTGATACGAAAAGGCGGCCCTAAGTCTGATTTGCGTTCATACGTGTGTAAAGGCCGGCCCTGGTCTTGGATTGCAGGCCCTGGGCCACATCGAAACAGTGGCCTAAATTTAGGCCGGCCCTGGGCTGCCTTTTCTTTTTTGGAGCGTTTACATATGAAAAGGCAACCATGAAGCAGCCCTTGGCCGCCTTAAATCACAAGTGTGAATGGGGTCTTAGTTATACGGGCATATTTTTGTCTACAAGATAAGTCGCCACATGTGTGGATATGCCCCAAGCGACTTTATGCAAGCCCTGTACTTCTGCTGTGATGTAGAACTAAAGTTCTTTCTGCTTTACAAAATGGGTCTAGAAGCTCTTTTCCAAGGAAGTCTCCCATCTAACCCCATATAACTTGAAAAAAAACAACCTTTATTCTAACTTTTAAGCTTTCCTAGTAGGGTTTGGAAAGATGCAAGTACAAATTTTCTTTGGCTCTTTTTGCAGGACGCTTTTAGTTTACTCGCCTACTCAGACCCTTGGAACAGCCCAGTTGGATATCAGCTTGACTCAATACAGAGAGAACCAGTCTGCTCAGCGCTCAATAGTGCAATATTAGGTAGGCCTCTATTTTAATTTGTATTACTTTGTTTGCATTGCTTGTTTTTATGTACCATGGGATTTACAGACATAAAGCTCAGTGAAGCACTTCTATCAGGTCAAAATTGTTAAGGCTTTCAGTGGGTGTGATTAGCAAGAAAGTCAACAGGTTCTTGCTATGCTTTGAGGGGTTTCATACCTTGATGCATGAAACTACTTGTACAATATGTTAATGATTTTAGGCACTTTGCTTAGAAGACTAACTTAAGAGGACTTGCACTGATTAGGTTAGATTTTTTACTGCATATTTAGTCACTGTTATTCAGTTTTAAGTACTCATTAGTAATACATTTATGTTTTGTTGATGCTCACCCAGTCAAATGGGAAAATATTGCTGGTGCTGTTCCGAATGTAGGGCTCCTGATTTTCCATTCTGGCAAATTCCGTTGTTCAAAATGACCAATTCTGTTTTTACCAATTTATTAAGAATTAACAACATAATTTGAACATAAATAAAGTTTTTACAGTAAAAATCTATTGAATTAATGTTAGTTTTTTTTTTTTTTTAGTCCCTGAGAGACTAGTTTTCAGGAAAGTCTTTCTTAAAGCAGTCCACTAGTAACAGTGTACTGTGGGTCAGTCAACAAATCAAGGTATATTGGGGGGAAAAAAAAAAAAAAAAAAAAGCTTATTGCTGGCATTACAATATAAAGACTAGTCAAAAATGAGGGGCATTATTACAAAAATGTACAATTTTCATAAAATTGAAAATTAAATACAAGGTTCAGGACACTTCTCTCCCATCTGTAGTTTCATGCAACACTGGTTTATGTTGTATTTGCTGTAAAACTGTTTGCATGTGTTTCTCGTATACCCTGGACAGATAGAGTTGCCTTAGTTAGAGCAGGGCTCTTCAACTTTTAATTTAAGGGGGCCAAATTGTTAAGAGTAGGCGGACCAGAGTATTTTACTCTGCACATTTTTAAGCAATATAATAAATATTATCCAGCTCTGGAAAAAATTGAGACCACTGCAAAATGATCAGTTTCTCTGGTTTTACTATTTATAGGTATGTGTTTGGGTAAAATGAACATTTTTGTTTTATTCTATAAACTACTGACAACATTTCTTGCAAATTCCAAATAAAAATATTGTTATTTAGAGCATTTATTTGCAGAAAATGACAACTGGTCAAAATAACAAAAAAGATGCAATGTTGTCAGACCTCGAATAATGCAAAGAAAATAAGTTCAGATTCATTTTTAAACAACACAATACTAATGTTTTTAACTTAGGAAGAGTTATTGGCATGGTCAGTAGTTATTTTTTGATTCCAATTACTTTTGAGGTACTACTAGCACTGTTTTGCCATCCAGCTGGTCCTATTGCAAGAGTATAGTGATGACGACAGGAGTGGTTTTTATACTTTTCCTCGTTAAATAAGATTTGGTTCAGGTGATCCCCTAATCAGTACCTCATTCAGTAGAATGAGGTGTGCCTGTGTTGGAATTCAACAGACACTGGAATGGAATGGCTGCCATACATGTAGAGATGCTGATTTAAGAAAAATTTGCAGTGGTCTCTTAATTTTTTCCAGAGCTGTATGTGTAATTTCATGTTCGTATATTGAACAAGACTTACACATTTTACCATATGAATAGTACTTTAATAATAGAACAGTATCATTCCAGACATTTTAAAGTGTATGTGACATTTTAATAGTATAACTGTTAAGAAGGGATCAGCGCTTCTACTTTTGAACTAACTACTGTGCACTCTGGATACGTATTTCCTTGTTTGGTTTCAAAAGGCCTTTTCATATTGTATTCCTTAACTACTTACACACATTCATTGCACAATAAACATACCGGCTTTGCATTTGGTACAGTTGGTAAAATAAGTATTTACTGGTCCAGTCATTGTTGAATCTACAATTTTGAGAGAGCCATGTTATAGCAACATGAGTTAAAAAAATAAATAAATAAAAAAAATAATCACTTTGAGAGTGTAGTATTATTAAGGAGGTAATGATAAATTAGAAATAATCCTGTGATCCAAAGAACATACAAAAACGTTTTATACAAGCATCATCGCTGGGCTTCTGGAGAGTGTAATTCTCTAAGAGAATAACAGTGGTAAAAGATGGTTGGTTTGCAGTCAAATCAAATAATAGATATAGATATTACTATATATATATATATATATATATATATATATATATATATATATATATATATATATAAAAAAAATGTAAATAAAAGGTGCAGTTACAAAGCAGAATTCCATTCCCAAAATGCCAGTTCCGTTGTCATTGCCTAATTCCGCGATTTCATCTGTGATTCCACAAACATGGAAAATCAGTAACCCTACGAATGGCTGTATGCCACACTTAAGTGTTTACCTTTGTCTAGAGAAATGCTTATCCAGTTGTGATGGAACTTTTTAAGGACATTCGTTACCACTTGAGAACCGCTTGTCCAAATTTGATCACATTTGGTAACAACATTGTGGTTCCGAGTAATAGAATCTGGGGATATAATGGAAGTGTCTGCTGGTATGTACATACGCACGCTGTGACCACAGACAGTTTTTCCATAAACTGGTAAATACCCATCGGAGTCTGCCACAAGTCTGTGGCAGGCAGCTAGAAGCATTGACTGTCACTAACAAGAGCAAGTGAGTGTGCCTCTAGACCAGCGGTGCACAAACTTTTTATATGCTGCCCCCTTTTCTTAGCATACATTTTGTTCCACCTTCCTGTCGCTGACACACAAATTTAAATCCTTACAACTTACTTTATATTTTAATAAGTGTTTGTTTTCAGGGATTTAATGCAAATCGTGTAATTTTTCCTAGATTTAACCACAAAAACTCTTGATTTTGCTAAATAAACAAATGTTAACAAACACATTCTTAAGTTTTGAAATTTGTACTTTTAGATATAATTTTATAAATGTTGAAAAAAGCAACATTTAAAATTAGTATGACAAATCTGGGGAAAAAAAGGCTGAAGTCTATAAATCTTTTTTTTAATTTATTTTACACTTGGCGAGTCAACGTTTTAGCGAACAGATAAATCTGAAAAAAAATATCGTTCAGCAATTAAATCTGAAAAAAGAAATCTGGGTTTTCACAGAGTAAATATTTATTTTGCCAGCTAAATCTGAAGCTAACATGCAAATGAGCCCCCGCCTATTGATTTTTGATTAAGTGTAGGAAAAAATATATATGATTTTACATTAAATCTGAGAAAAAACACCTGTTAAAATATTGGTGCTTTTTTTGCACTTGTCGCCCCATACATGGAGGCTGCAATTTCGGCTCTGTTCACTGCAGCTTCACTGACAATCGCCACTTCAAACATCATTTCTCAGTTTATAGAAGTCCTAGAGTGATCGTAACAGCTTATTTAAAGGTGAGATCTTGCTAATTTAGCTGTCATTTTCTATTCTCCCTTTTAAAAAAAAAAAAAAAGCTAAGTTTTTCCAGAACTGCCCCTTTTGTAATAGTCATGCACCCCATACTGACTCTCCATGCCTCACACTGCGCCCCACTGCTCTAGACTACACCCTTTAAAGGCACAGGCAACCGAATGAGAGTGATTCTGCAGTTCCTGTCTTAGCACATGCTTGTTAACAAACCAAATCACCGATAGGCCAGTTCAGTCCATGCCCCCCTGTTTTTTTTCCTCCTGGAGGGGAAGATTTATTTAGTTTTCATCCATGACTGTGATTTGATTGTGCCTTGAGTGTTCATTTAAATGAAAACACAAAGCAGGTGTAGTTTTATTTTTGTATGGATTTTAAGTGTTCTTAGTCTAGATATGTCAGTTAGCCTATTTCTCCGTAACTATGTGTATGTATAGCACTTTAAGAGAGGACAGATGTTGCATGAATGAGGCTGTAATGTTGTGACTGGTAAAATATTTAGTGACCAGTTACTAGCAGAAATGCTGCATAGAGGTACTAAGTGTTCTTTTTTGTGCTTTTCAGAGACTCACAACCTGCCAAAGCAGCCTCCTCTGGCTCAGGCAATGGGACAGGCCACACAGTGTTTGGGGCTGATGGCTCGATCAGGAAGTGGCTCATGTGCTTTTGCTGCAGTAGAAGACTATTTGCACTAGCTATGCATCCTGGACCACCTCACTGGCATGCTCCATTATCATGGGTGATCCAACATTAGGAACATTTCAAAAGAGAAAGAAAAATCTCTAATGAGAAGAAACTTATTTTTTTAAAATTAGTAACCTACTGGGGACAGGTTCTGATTGCCACTTTACTTCTGCTTCCTAGATTACAAGGCATGGTCCAAATCATTTATTTTTCCCCAGCTTCCTATGTGCAAACTTTGTTTCCATTTGGAAATGCAGCAGTTTAATACATACAAAACGATGTTTAAACCCTTAATTGACATCCCTGTTAGGATTTAAAGAAAAAAGCCTCAAGAACAATTTATTTTTGTAATACTTATATAAAAAATGAAACTAATCATAAAAATAACAAGTCATATTTAGCTACCAAAAGAGCGAGCCTTCTTTTTACTAGAAAAACTTTTTTTTTTGTGGTAATACAATTTATGTATGTGTTTTATGTTGCGCTAGCATATGGATGACAGCAGTTTTATAAAATTGGACAATTTCCATTTTACATTATTTCATACAATAAGCACCTGATACAAGTTTGAAATATGGCTTTGACTTACATACGTTTCAGAGCTTGTCCTGCAAACTTGAATTACTCAGGAGCTGATTTGCAAACATCCATCACCACTAGTCTTTTTCAATGCCTGTTATCCCAGTAGCTTTATTTTGTCCATCTGATTCAAACCTGCAGACCGGTACATTGTATAATTGCTGTTTTAAAATAACAGTATTAAATATTTGTCAACGCACGGTGTGGGGTGCAACGCATAATTGGTGAACTGTAAAAAAATAATATATTATATCATATATATATATAGATCTATATATATATATATATATTAGTTATATCATTTCTATATGTGTGTGTGTTATATATATGTGTATATATATATATATATATATATATATATATATTAGTCAGGAAATGAACATCTGTAGTGTTTTAATTTAAACTTTGTACACCCTGCATTTTTAAAAGTGCTTGAATAAGTTCTTTACTACAATAAAAAAAAAAAGTATGAAACATTAAACAGCTATTAAAATGTACTTAATATTTCATAATGTTTATGTGGATTTTTATTAATATGTGTGTGTGTGTATGTCAGTTTCTTAAACCAGTGAAAAACAACCTTCTGGGATTTGATGGCAGATGAAGTGTAATGAATGTAAAATTAATATGCTGAAATGAAGGCATGAAGATCATGTGTTTTAGCTTGGGGTTAACGAATGTCAAGTATCTAAGCATCTGAAGGTACGCTGCCTTCTGAAATGCTTGCAGTTCAACTGGGTCAGAGCAAGATAAGGCAAATGGTTTGGTGTTTGACTGGGGCTTCAGGTGATTACAATGATTCCTGCGTTTCTCAATTTATTGTGGTGACATTATTACACAGAAATACACCTACAAAATGAAAACCTATATAGTGATTGTTTAAATCACACATTCTCTGCCTGGACTAAAAGTGATTGGGTTGGGTTGTGCAAATCTACCATTAGGTGCCACTAAAGAGCATTAAGCGCTGCACGTGATTTGGATCGGTGAACCTTATTGGAGAAACAATGGTTCAAAAGGCTGTGAGTCACGAGGCTTCACTTTTACCATCACTACTTTTCAGTAAACTGAAATGAATAATATATAGTAGAGTATATCCAGTTCCCAGGAAACAAACTCCCAGATGTTCTCCCTCATTACTATGTTTTTTGTAATTGTTGTGTCCTTTGTTATACAGCCTTGGGTATTTTGATACTGCAAGAATAAAGTTTTCTGCCACTGTTTCCTGAAAAAAAGGCATATAAGGGAAGCTGTTCTTCATTGGTCAGTTCACTAGCTGCCATGTGACAAAATGGCAAAAATATATGCCAATCCTATTTTTTTTTTTTTTACTTTAGTGTTGCTGTCACATCACAAGCAGTGTGAATGGTTCCTCTCAAAACTACATGTGTGTCATACTACACAGTTGCTTGATGTATTGCATTTGATGTGAATAGGCTTTTAAAAAATCCAGATATGTTTTATTCATGACCAATTTGATTTTGTCCAGTTATTTTAATTGAAGAGAGAAAGTTTGAATATAACAGTTAAGTGACTGAGGTAAGTGGCTGATTTTTTTTGTTTTTTAAACTGTGGTGCCTTAAGTACATGCAAATGACTTCAGCAGAAACTTAAGTTGATGTCATGAAAGGGGTTTCTTTGTGTAGTGCTGTGGCATCTAGCAGCAGGCAAGATGTGTGCTGTGATTGAGTGAAATGGTTGGGTCAAAATTATGACCCCTGTCTATACCCCAGAACAATCTGGTAAATCTCTTAATCTGTTGAGGAATATTAAGTATCCAATCACCAGGAAATCCAAACTGGTAATTGTTCTATGCACTTCAGGAGCATAGACCAGACTGTTTCACAAAAGCTTTTTAATCCAACCACCATTGTGAACGCATAGTAAGAATAGCATTTACAAACTGCAGTCTCTCAAAGTTCACAAATGGTCTGGTGTAGTAGTCATGAGGGGTCAATTGCAACAAACTGATCCCGTGGTTAGTACAGCGCTACGTACTAAACTAGTACGCGTGTCACTACCAATTACAGCAAATTTGGCAGCTCAAGATAGTCCCCAGCTGCATACTAAAAATGATCTCAATTGCAACGAACCCAAAATAACTGCTACTGCCCTCTAGAGGATACCAAGTACGAGACTAAATTAGTCTAACCCTTTCTATAGACTAATGATTTATAGTACCGTGCTAAGTGGAACACATATGAAAAATCCCAAAAATGTATTGACAACTTTTGTAACGGAACAATTCATAATCACAAATGATTATAGTACCTATATTTTACATATAAAAGACAGTTACTTGCATTTTTTTTTTTTTTAAGGGATGTCATTGCTGGCATTGTAAATATATTTGCGTAGCAGTTTCGTGCCATAATACGGAAAACGAAACTCCTACATGGATCAATTCCACAGCGAAAAAATGATCCAGGGGCAAAATATTACTATTACAGTTGAAAGGCTGTATTACAAATTTTCATTTTGATTAAACAAAAAGCAAAGCGCAAGGGGAAATTGTATTTGTTGTGCGTAAATATACCCTTTCAAACTTAAGCATGAATAAATCAAAATAAATACAATTAAAAGATGTTTACATTTCAGAAAAAAAAAAAAAAAAAAAAAAAAAAAACACTTATAAATTGTAATTTGTACCAATCGCTCAGATCTTGAACTCCAACCCTCTTCAGTTCCTGTTTGGAAGCACACTGAAACAAACCAGAATCTTTAGTAACATACTAACGCTGGGGAGCAGTTAGTCCCCAACTTTGTTCCGCTTTTCTCGTTGCAATTTTTATTAAGGTAGTACGCAGCTAGGGATGATCCCAAGTACCGTACTAGCTAGAATGCAGCTCTACTAACTGCAAGTTTGTTGCAATTGACCCTAGATGTCCATAGATGTTTAGACTCCATTGGGACAACATACACCATCTTCAGCAGTGTCACACCAATATAAAGTGAAACATTGCCCCTTTAGATATCCAAGACTACATTTGTTTTTCCCCAATCAAACCGTTAAGGGGTACTTAAAACTCTAAAATGTAAGGGTTTGGGGAATTACCTGCAGCCTGTTACAAGGAATAAAGTAACATGTATCACTGTTATCAGTAAACAGCCCTCTGGATAAGAGAACCACAGCTTATTACACAGAGGTTTATTTGTACCTTATGTTGCTTTGTTTTATACTGTACACACTTTTTTTTCCCCTTAATCTGAGCTACCAATTTTTTCCATAAGTTTTTTTTTTTTTTTTTTTTGGCAAGCAAAATGAGGTTAGATGGGACTGGTTTTATATGGTTCAAAATCTGGAATAATTCATTTTCATTCAGATAGTGGGTGGTGCTCAAGACAACTTTTGGTTGGGAGGGAGATAGCCATAGGAAAATTCTGGGGTAGTTATGCAGGAATTCAATGAGAAACTGCAAAAAGTAGTGACCTAATACACTACTCCTTTTAAAAGCATGCAAAAGACAAGAGTAATGACTACAGGTGTACTGCCAGTGACAGAAAATAGCAAACGCAATAGAAGTGGTAGGTTTTCTACATTAGTTGTAACAGCTGTCTGCAATGTATTATTACATATCAAATCATTAAGTTATGGCAAAATAACTTATAAAATACTGAGATGATCCTTTTTGCAAGTCATTCAATATCCAAGGTAAAACTTTTAAGTAGTCAGGCAGATAAACATTTCAGCTAGTGCTTTCATCAGTTTAAGATTTAAGACGTTTTGCTTTTTATTTCGTAAAATTAGTATTTTCAATTAAGTTAAACTAAAGAAACTTCTCAGACTGGGTAACAAACATTTCAACAAACACAAGGTCTCCCAGCATTAAAAGGTTAGAACAAAAGGACAATATTAATTATATTAAACCATACGTTTAATGTAATAAGACAAGAAATTAATGTATATTGCTTTCTTTTGTTGAAAAAGTTTGTTCTGAACCAATCAGCAAATTAAGTTCAATCCCAAAGTAACAAAAACAAAAAAAAAAACACTTGTGCACTGCAGCAGTATATGCACAGGGGTAAAGTATGTCTCCCCAGGGCAGTTCTCACTTCACTTAGTTGGTAATCATGTTCTGGTTCTGAATCCACCTCTTTTTAAACTTCTCAGCTTCTCCTTTCTTCTCTGACCCTGAAAGAAAGAAAATCCTCTTTTTTTGTACACAGTTTTCTGTTTACAAATAACCATTTTAAAAAGTGGTAAAATTGGGAAAAATAAACAATTCCCAGTTGAGTTGGTGCAGGTCCCACATTTTAAAACATTAAAGCCCAACTTATTCTCCAGTCTTGTGCCAACTGATCCTTTAAGCCTTGGGAACACAGAGCCACTCTGAACTTGGTTAAAGACTTCATGGCACACTGGAGACGTGTGGTGCCCTTTTCTTTAACCACTGGACCACAGTCGCCTAAGAATACCTTTAAAAGTCCAAGAATTAGGTGTATAAAATGTCCCATAATGGTACTTGTATGATTACCGTAACTATGCTAATTTGTTTTACCAACTTCAAGTAGTATTTAGGCCTATATATTTTAGTACTGGGACGCACACAGGATTTTCATGTTCGGACATTCGCTCAATTTAAATATCTGTTCATTTCATATTAGAAAAGAACATAAGAAAGGTTACAAACGAGAGGAGCCCATTCAGACACAAGTCACTTGTACTGTCCCTCTCTCTGCATCTTGTATTAATGGGTTAGGGTTATTTTCTGAATACATGTTTACAAAGATCAGTTGTATTTATGTTTTTTTTTTTTTTTCTGTTCTCTAAATAAAGTTAAATGTTAAATTTTGGCATAGTGCAATTGCAACACTTTGATTAGCTTCCTTGTTCTTCTAGTAATATGTTACTATTATATTTTAGTAACCCTAAAGTGTATTACTCTAATGAGACTCATACTCCAACAACAAAAAACAATGATTAGTTGGTAGTGTTTGAACAAAAGGTGAGGAAATATAAAATTGACTGTACTGTGATTGCCATACAGAACAGTACAGTATTAGCAGATACTTGAGTGCAAACATTAAGCTGCATTGCCCGATTTGTTCATCTACACCAAAATATTTCTTTGATTCTTTTGAAGATATTCTTCTGTATTGTGCTCATAAAACAGGATTATGTTGATGATCCAGATTGTTTATATTGAACAAGGTCATTTCAACTGTAAGGGTAAAATACTTTGTGCTGATAAAGTTTACAGAAAGGATGACAACTTACTAAATACACTACAACAATTTTAAATGTTTGGGAAGCTCTACAAGAACCAATATTTTAAGCAAGCTTGGCTGAAATGGTGTCACAAGTCCCTGCTGTGCCACGCTGTGGCCTGAAACCCAGTTCCAAAGTTGATTTGTGTTCCCAGGCCTAAAAATCTAAAGTGATTTGATACAGCTAAGTTACCTCAGACTAGGTCTCCTGGAACCAGATTTCAAGACACTTTTTATGAAGTATCTTAGTGTCCACAGGGCTTTAAATTACAGTAGTGTGCTTACCGATCCACCAACATTGCTTTCTTCAGATTTTCTAAGCAAATAACCCATCAAGTATGTACCAAACCCAACCCTTGGCTCCTGAGGGGGGATCAGGCTTAAAAGGTGGTATGGAGATGAGTGATCTCACAATAATTCATGTTTTCTTTAAGATTCTGACCAAGTTATTACTTCAGTTGTTCAATCTTTTTCAAGATCAGGGACCACCTTGATATTGGGGGTTTTCATACTTTCAGGTTAACGCAAGTTAAAATTAACTTCACGAAATAAATTCAAATTATGGACAATGTTTCAGCTAATAAATGTGACCACAGAACACATGATTGATGTTCTTCAATACAAAAAATCTCCTTACCCCAATTTTTGTCAACAAACTGTACAGCTGCTGTTTTGTTCATCCCTGTTTTGTTTTTAAGTGAGAGCATGTGGTTTGCTGAAAGACAACAAAAAAAGATGAGTGAGAAAATGATTTTTCAAAATTAAAAAAAAACTTCAACTTCATTACTATTATTTACTTGTGGTTCTGTTGGTTCCTGGTCCATAGAGACGAGATCTTATAAAATCACTTGCGCTTTCCTGTCTGGCATTTGCATCAATTTGGTCCTTGAGTCTTACAGCCTTATAGCTGTCCTTTAGCCTGCAGTACAAGGATGATTGTAGAGATTAAAACATATGTGTTTGTGTATAACTATGATTCATTATCTCTCTCTCTTACTTCATTACCTGGCATTAACCACTTCGTCTTCATCTTCTGACGATTCATCCTCTTCACTCTCTTTTTCTGTGTGTAACACATCACAAGAAGTTACATTAAAATATTAAAATAAATTCCTTTTAAGAATGACTTTGGAAATCTGTTGCTTATCCTTTTATTTCTCATCAATTGAAGAATTTGTGTGATGCACAAAAAATTATTTGACAGATCTACAGAATGAGGCAACATTTCCACAAAGAGGAAAATCTGGTGTGTGAAGCTGCTGCGTAAGAGGAGTACTTTGTAGGGATTGAATGATATGTATAACCAGTCATGTGACAAGTTTCACCAAACACTTAATGCATTACGTTATCATATACAGTAGTCCATGTATCAGACCGCAGTGTTGCCAGTACAGGTGGATGTTATAAAAAGGAAGAGGGATTGGCTTTTTTGCCTCCAAGTAGTTTTTCTAATTGGTGCAATTGACACTGGCGGGTTTTATCCTCTGTCAGTGTGGTGCGCTCTGTGTTCCTGCTGTAATAGGTGTGGTAAGGTATCCATCCCACGTGGTAAGAGTTAATGACAAATGTTTTCTTCTGATGTTTGATAGAGATTATATATATTAGAAAATGGCATCTCTAAACAAAGACGAAGCAACGTTTATATTGAGGAACCGGACGAGAAAACCGTGGCATGTAAATTATGCCAAACAAAAATGGCATACCACAAAGGACGTTCAGTGCTCCACCATTTGAAATAATATTCAGAATGACCGGATGGAGCTACCAATGACAGTAAAAAGAAAACATCTGTAACATTTGCTACAGAGTGGGCCGAACTGGAGTGATCACGTTATACCCTGTGAGAAGGACAGTGTGTGAATTGTGAATGCAGCAGTTTAAATCAATGTAAGATTATCCCAGTAACCAATTGCAAAAATTATATTGAATACAACTTTGTCCAAATGTCATAGATCTGACACGTCTTAAACTATTTAAGTATGCTTGAGTAATTTTATATTTACAGATCTCTGAAGTCACTACATATCGCAAAAGACAATAAAACTATATTTAAATCGTAATAATTCTTTGGATCGTACAGTTTACCTAGATTACAATTGGCACAACAATATGTGGATTTTATTGTATAACAGTTTAAGACAAGTGGCCACTGAATTTCCAGACTTCACTTTGTAGGTGATGGATTTTGTTGCGCCACACTGTGCCAATGCATAAAATAACAAGGCTGTTATAACGTGAAGAAAATTGTGCTGCAGCTATTCATACAAAACTTTCAAAGGTGAGAAAAAGTTGTGATTACCACAGACTCATACACTCCACTCCCCAATATTCCCACCCTCTTCAACATACTCGAGTACATATTACATATACTAGTAAGTTGAAGAGAGTGCCATCGGATTTGAGTACTCGGAAATGAAATGCTAAAGTACTCTATTCTTGAAAATCCCATCCTTACTACCAAAGACTGCAAACTTTTTGATCTGAGGCATACTTTAATATCAGTCACAGTGCTCCAATTCCAAAATCTTGTGCTATTTTATACCTGGTAACTCCCTTTTCCAGAAGTGAAAGTATTTCCAAATTTTTTTCAATTGTAAGAACAACTCTCTTTTGCTTTCCTGTAGCAGTTTCGCATTAGTGCTGTACACATTTTAGGTATTTAAAAAAAAAAATTATGGGCAAAGTTACTTCTAACAAAAAAAAAAAAAAATAAATAAAAAACCATAAGAGGTTCCTGTGCCCCCCTTTTCACTAACTTAAACACTATTTTAAAACACATTATACTATCAGAACATTTGTTGAATAGGTCTACAGTTCAATAGATCTCCACTGACAACTTTAATTACAACCACTGAAGAGGACATTTAAATATAAACATTTAAATTGTAAATTTAAATTTAACATTTTTTTTTAACTTTGTAGTTAAGTCTTTGAGATGTTAAAATGTTATTTGCTTAAATTAGGATTTCTTTGCTTAGAAAATACGAACCAGGTTTTTTTTTTTTTTATGCAACATAAAAGTATGTGTGTGTATATAGACAAAAAAAAAAAAAAAAAAAAAAAAAAAAAAAAAAAAAAAAATATCCACATTCCTAGTACTACTATGGATTGTGCGTAGAAAACATGCAACTGTCATACTTCCACAAAGTTAGCTAACACCCAATGCAATACAAAATCTTGAACACTATTCATACCTTGTTCTTCTGAATCCAAAGTCTTGCGTTTTCTAAAAGGCAAAAACAAAAACAAAAGTTAGCATTACAAATGAGAATGAACAGTAGCACAATTCAGTAATACCAAGGCTGCTAAAACTACACTTAATAGCAGTTACCAAACAACTGGTTATCCATATTATACAAGTCTGTCCATATCTAGGTGACCGGATGGCTCAAGACAGGGTAGCAGAATGTCCAGAATATTCAAGGCACAGACTTAAGCCGTTCCCACACTAGACACAAGCAAATAATTTATAAGTCACTACAGTCACGTGGGAGAATCCACACCAGCAGCGAGAGACGTTGCTTTAAGAAATCTGCGTTCTAAAATAAAACCCGTTTATTTTATTTTTGTCATGTGACTGGAATGAAACTGACCAAACCAGAAGCAAGGTTAACAACCTTGACACACAAACACACCCACGCCTCAAAACAAGTTAATCCAGCGGGCAGTGATTTAATAAAAATGTACATGCTGTAACTTGAGCTGACAAGAATAAAACTCTTACCTATTTGCCCCAACCACAATCATGCATTTGTCATTAACAAAATGTATAGGTTAAGGGGTGTTCACACCGAATGCGACACACCGGCTCCTTGAGCCTCAGTGTATTGCCGCAGACCCGTTCACGCCGAAGGTGGCAAGGGATAAAAGTTGGCGGGCTTCGTATTTTAACTAAATAAAATGTGTTGTTTTCTCATCGCAGTTCAGTGGTTTAAATTTCCAACACTTTACACTAGATACTGCACACAAATTGCCAATGCTTAACACAGACCAGCAGGTTGCGTCATCAACTGAATCAGTTATGCCGTGGTTCCCATTTGCTCTATAACGCTATTTCAGTAGCCCTTTTATACTCTTTGTAAGTGTGTGTGTGTACACACACACACCCACCCACCCACCCCCCCACCCCCCCAGACCTTGGAAAAAAATGGAGACCGTTTTAAAAGTCGTCAGTTTCTCTGTTTTTACTATTTACAGGTATGTGTTTGGGTAAAATTAACATTTTTGTTTTATTCTATAAACTACTAACAACATTTCTCCCAAATTCCAAATAAAAATACTGTCATTTAGAGCATTTATTTGCAGAAAATGACAACTGGTCAAAATAACAAAAAAGATGCAGTGTTGTCAGACCTCGAATAATGCAAAGAAAATAAGTTCAGATTCATTTTTAAACAACACAATACTAATGTTTTAACTTAAATAACCCTGATTTTCAAGTACAGCTTTCATGCATCTTGGCATGCTCTCCACCAGTCTTTCACATTGATGTTGGGTGACTTTATGCCACTCCTGGCGCAAAAATTCAAGCAGCTCTGCTTTGTTTGATGGCATGTGACCATCCATCTTCCTCTTGATCACATTCCAGAGGTTTTCAATGGGGTTCAGGTCTGAAGATTGGGCTGGCCATAACAGGGTCTTGATCTGGTGGTCCTCCATCCACACCTTGATTGACCTGGCTGTGTGGCATGGAGCATTGTCCTGCTGGAAAAACCAATCCTCAGAGTTGGGGAACATTGTCAGAGCAGAAGGAAGCAAGTTTTCTTCCAGGACAACCTTGTACTTGGCTTGATTCATGCGTCCTTCACAAAGACAAATCTGCCCGATTCCAGCCTTGCTGAAGCACCCCCAGATCATCACCAATCCTCCACCACATTTCACAGTGGGTGCGAGACACTGTGGCTTGTAGGCCTCTCCAGGTCTCCGTCTAACCATTAGACGACCAGGTGTTGGGCAAAGCTGAAAATTGGACTCATCAGAGAAGATGACCTTACTCCAGTCCTCTACGGTCCAATCCTTATGGTCTTTTGCAAACCTCAGCCTGGCTCTTCTTTGCTTCTCATTGATGAAGGGCTTTTTTCTAGCTTTGCACGACTTCAGCCCTGCCTCTAGGAGCCTGTTTCGAACCGTCCTCGCCGTGCACTTCACCCCAGCTGCCGTTTGCCATTCTTTTTGTAGGTCACTTGATGTCATCCTATGGTTGTTGAGTGACATTCGAATGAGTTGGCGG